>NC_134936.1:18160617-18401274 GCF_051020765.1 Lasioglossum baleicum
GAATGACCATAGTATCTTACTTTTACCGTAATACAATCAAGAAAATTAAAATTTCTAGATGGAATACATTCGGTAGAAAATTGTGTTTGTTTAATGTCACTGCTAAAAATCGGACATTTCGTATGCAACAACCTAATAAATAAAAATGTGCAGCTGTTGACACCGAAGAAACGAGCACATGTCGATCGTGTCTTATTGAATTCGACGCAGCAAACTCCGGCCGCATCACCGACGAAGGCAAAAAAACCTGGAGTGACTTTATTACTGGTCAGTCTCTTCGATGTCGAGCTCCACTTTGCAATGTTTTATTGAAATCCAACTGGCATGATTATTTCAAGGCTTGAACTCTCTCTCTCTCTCTCTCTCTCTCTCTCTCTCTCTCTCTCTCTCTGTCTGTCTGTCGTACGACCATATGTGTTTCGAGTCTCCGTTGCTTTAACTTCGGCCTAGAAGAGTAGAGATATTCCGGTGAATGCAGATATTTTATTCGCAGAACTCGGTCGTGTGTAAAATTCGGTGAATGGCAGCGGGTTTAATGGATGCTGATACGAATATAATTATTCAATATACGACTGGCCACAAATTCCAGGTATTCTTTAAAACACAGGTAATTCGACGCGTATAGAATTCAATTTTCCGCGATCCACGGCACGTCCAGATATTATTAAAGCTATCATTAATGCAATATAATGTACAATATAATACTCGGAGCGGAGCTCGATGGATTTTTCACTATTCAGATAATTCCGATCGACGGATGCCTGACGTTTATATTGTGATTAAAACGCGACGCGTCCCCTCGTGTTAAATTAAAAGGGCGGTGACGGGTGTGCGCAGAATGCTCGTTGTCGCGTGGACAACACTTGTATGCTCGTACAAATTAAAGGCGCGATCAATTCCAACTTTGAACGAGGACTGACGCATTTGCGACTTATACTATTTCCTACTGGCAAATGCAGAACTGGACAATATTGGGTTTATACGACGCTAAACCGAGCGTGTAGAGCAGTAATTATATTTTATATGTTCAAAATTTATGCGAGAATATACGGAATTACGCGTTTTCGGTGTCGAAAATGGTCGACCTATTGTACCACCGAAACCAGTTATGAAGCACATAATTCATTCCTATTAATGTTGCACTTAGTAATATCGAGTCTATATGTTTTTATATAGAATATGCAAATGCATATAAAGCTACAATACCGGTCAAAAGTTTCGAATCACTTCCTGATTTTTCATAAATTCTGAAATGCTCGATCGTTATCATATAAAGTATCAACTAGTTGAATAATGTTTTTTCAACAGATTTTAGCATTTTCTTGGATCCATAATGCTCTCGTATAGTTTATACAACCAGTGTAAGACTTTTCTTATGGACATCCTGTTTTTCCGAAAGTTCGCCGTGACTCCAAACTTTCGGCCGGTGTCACGCAATTTCGTTATTCTTGATTTTCGTCTTATTTCCAGCCATAGAATCGACCTGGCCTAATTTGTACCACGAATTATGAGACACCCCGCATGCAACGAGATTCGGGAAGCAATTACCGTGTCTAGGTTTTTTATTCGTGGTTTTTGAGTGAGAGCACTATGTATCTGGTACACACGAATACTTTGAAGCAATGGCAAGCAATGGCGGGGGATGGCATGCAGCCCGTGTTCGAAGGGAACGAGAAAATGCACGAGGCACGTACCCGTTTCCTTTACGGACCCGTATGACGATGACCTTGCGCGATTGCAGTTTTATCATCGGAAAGGGAAGTCGGTCGTCGCTGTTACGACCCGGGTAGGACGGGAGGAGGACTGATCGATTACCATCGACGGCAGAAATATTTACGGCGCAGTAAAACTTGCAATTGCAGACGGGACCCTCTAAAAGTGGATGAAACGCTTTCGAGGGGAAATGGCGGGGGTCCACGGGAATGGAAAGGACACGAACAGAAACGAAGAACGTAACCCGGCGTGTTACTCACTGGATGAAATGGTTCCCGCTGCAAGGGACCGGGGGGGGGGCACAGAAAATGAATTTGTTTTTCTAGGTCGCTGGTTTCGTTTGCGAATTTCCCTCGTCCCCAATTTATTCGGATAGCAAACAAGCTCTCGGCACAAATTGGGAAAATTACAATTAGTTCTTGGGCGACGAGGGAAGAAACGAAAATGAAAGGGGAGAAAGTAGCCGAGTAGCCTTTTGTAGTTGCCGTTTCATCCTCCCTCAGGCTGGCCCTTCCCTTTTCGTTGTGATAACGCAAATTTATTTCAGCCTCTTACCCTCCTTTCGCGATAAAAGCCTCGTGAGAACAGCGACCTCGCGAGAGAAGTCATGCTTGCCGTAGTCGGTCCGATTGCGTCGAGAATTCCCCGAGAATAATTAAACAGGCTAGTTAGACTTCCCCGAGTGGCCGAGAGAGGTAGCTTTCGAAAATTCGGGAGACTCGCCTGCTTTCTCCCCGTGAAAACAGCTTTTGTAAAATAAAAAACAGTGGTCTCGGTTAGGCCTGTGTCTTGATTTCGTGTGACTTTTATGAGCATTGACGTGGCGCTGAACGCGTTACACTCGAGGAGCCGATCTTTCGGTCTCACGGATTAGAATGCTCCGCTCGGGGATCGAAATGGGATATTACTTGCTATTCAATCGCCGGGAAAAAGAAGAAACGAGCTCTTCGGAATACATTACATTCGTTCCATCAATCTCCTCGGCGTATATATATCGGTACGCGCGTACCGTCGAGCTTATTCATAGATCGCGTTTAAGTTGGATCGATTTCCCTTAAAAGCGAGCGAGCGAGCGAGCGAGCGCGGAGCATCGTGGGCGCAAGGGTTGAAAGGAACACCGGCCACTGTTGAACGGCAAAGGACGAGACCGGGAGAATTTATTCCCGGTAAATCGCGCGGGGGTCGTCCACGTTAAACGAGAGATCGAGTTCACGGCCGATCAAATTACAAGCCGGCCGTCGTAAAGCGGTGGCAATTTTTATGAAATTTACCGCGGGTACAACGGCGGGGAAAAAAGGCTGGACGAGCTAAAAACGGAGAGGAACGACCGAGGGGGATCCTGTAAAATGATACCTCGATAACAAGCAGAAGAGACACCGTGTGTGATACCATGCTTCAACAAAATTTGATGGGGAAAGTTTCTAGCGTGATTTTAAATAATAATAACTTCGACATGCTATTCGACGCTTAAATTGGAGTCATCTCAGTCGAAGATACCTGGGGCATCGTTCAGGTTAACAATACCGTCAGCGGAAGACTGCAGCTTCTCGCTGAAATTTCACTGAATATTTATAGCTTTTTCAAGTTTCACCTCGAACGTATAGAATTTTCCTCGTTCCCCGTACGTGATCAGCGTTCCATCATTTTCCAGTAGCGTGAACCATCGCTGCGAATAATACAAACACAATTTTATATTTTCTTTTCTCCAATTACCGTCTTCTTTCTCCGGCGCTTCTATTTCTATGTTGCTACGCTCGGATCTTTTTATTTGCTTTTCATAAGCATTATTTACCGTAGCATTTCGCGTTATTTATTCGCGACGAGCCGCGGTGAATCAAGAACGACAGCGCGGCGCGGCGCCGCGTCGGGAGAGAACGGGAGGCATGAAAGTTTCAGCAATAAAGCCAGGAAAAACTAAGTGAATGAGAAATCGATCTCAGCTTTCTCTCTCTCTCTCTCTCTCTCTCTCTCTCTCTCTCTCCTCTCAGTCCGCGGGAGGGTGATCACTGAAATGGCTGGTAATAATTCCGTAATTACCATTAGGGTGGATCTCCCGGGCGGGTTGGTTTCAGGATACTCGACAGAGGGATGATTTTGCATTTGCACTGCAAATCCCCTAGGGTGGCGTAGCTCGGCAATATGGGTCCGAGAAGCTGCCAGTAGAATAATACCCTCCTGTGTCAGACGCTCCAGTCAAACAAACCGAATTGACACATTTTCCACTGCCTCGCTGTCTTCGTCATCTTCCGAGCACGTTGCCGAGTCCCCGCAATGTTTGACTTACCGCAATTTCCCGTGCGAATCCATAAACTCGCCCCGCAAAGGGCCAAAAACATATTCTCTGGTCGAGATTGTAACATTTCGAAACAATTTTCGATTTATACAGGGTGAGTTTCTTTCGTGGGTGGATGCATTTCAGAGATTTCCCGAATAAACCTGAATGACCCTGTAGAATATATCAATCGAAACTGCAAATATACTTTATTAATCGGAGCATTAAGTCTAGGAAGATTTGATTCCTAGATTGAATATCCCTGAAAAGACAAAGCCGGATAGAATGATCGTGGATCAGCGCGGCCGTATGCAGACAGGCGAAAAAATTAAATTTTTTCATGGTAAGCGAATTACCCAATGATCGATCCAATTTCCGGAGGCAATCGGAAACGAGTGCATTGGTTTACTCGAGGCCGCGACCGACCGGAGTGATTCCGTGTAGCGGGGCGCGAATCAAGTAATATTCGAACGGTTTGCTCGGTGGGGATGGTGGTAACAGGGAATCGACAGAGGCGGTGAATCGTTCGTTTGATCGGGCGAGTGGCTCGCGAAATCGACAACACGACCCGGGAACGCTCGAAACAAGCGGCCTCTGTGCGGGGAGTGGCGAAAAAAGGAGCAACAACGGGCTCGATTGTGGCTAATCAAACACGAATAGTCGAGCCGGAGAGGGCCGAGCCACGCATTAGGAATCAATTAGCGGTTCATTTATTTCGGTCGCGGCGAACCGCGGCCGTTGATCCATGGGAAAAGAGTGCGCGCGAGGCCGTTCTCGCGAGATAAAATGATTAATCACCGTAATTAATTGGACCCTCGCCGAGGGAGCAGGCTTTCGCGTGTCACGACCGCCTGCAGCGGATCCGGAGAGACAGAGAAACGCGGAATTATTAACGAGACGACGTCGAGCCACGGACGAACACCCGCCTCTCCTCTATTAAACGATCCAACTCCTTCCGCCGCGCCGCGCCGTGCTGCTAGGACACCCAGCGATTTTATTTGTTCCCGTTCCCGAAGTTGAAACGCGGATGATTTTTCGAGTAAATATTATTGTAACCCTCACCGATTGCTGTTTGCTACCCGACCACCGAAGAGGAACGCGAATCCAGTTGGTTCTCGTCACGTATTCCCAGCGCGGCGCGCGCTTTGGTGCGTTCGGTCACTTAATTATGCTGATTCGATTTTATTTATTATCTGTCGGTATTAACCAGATTTTTCGGGAAAATCCGGACAAGAGTGATCACTGGATGTTTCACGGTTCGAACATCTGCTTCGAAGGACGTATTCTCTGGCGAACCTGGACACAGAGCAAATCTACCGCAACGAAATCCGTCACGGGCAATTTTTCGGGAGCTCTGAACCAGCTGGAATCGATCCGGACACGCGTGGGCGTTGGTTAGAGCGGTTAAGGCGCGGCCGAAGTTTAAGAGACGCGTGAAATGGAACGGCTGAGGTGGGGGATAGTACCGGCGCGGCGGGGCCGGCGGATAAAGCACGGAACTGAGTGCAAAGTTGTCGGACATATGTGGCGGAAGTGTTGAAAGACACGGCGAAGCGTTGCCCCCTACCACCGTTGTTCAACCGGAAGCTTTTATCGTTCGAAACGTCCCGCCGGCCAACTTTTCCTTGTCGCGCCGCGCCGCGCCGCGCCCCGCCGGTGAAAGCTGCGTCGATTGTGTCTTTACCGGCGACGCTTGTGCACCGGCTTCCGGCCGATTAATCTTTATCGATTAGCTCGCCTCTCTTTTTTTCACGATCGCGAAGAGGAAAGTTGCGGGCAAACACGGCCCCAAAGCTTTCCGTTTTCTTTGTTCGCTGCTTTTCGAACGACCGCAGCTTTCACAGTGAAAATCGTTCGATGCTACCGCTTTGCGTAAAATGTGGAAAATCGACGCGTTTCTCTTTATTGGAATATTTCTTCGGATTCTGCAAAGTTGGGAAACTTGCCGACTAGATTTGGTTGTTAATGCTAGGGAGAAAGGAGCGTGCGAACCTCCTGTCGAACGCGTATCGACTCCTCGGCGATTTAACAGGTTCTCCTCGGCTACATCCGCGTTCCTCGGGAAGTTCGCAACGATTAATACAGTCGACAATAATAATCGACGGATCCCCACGGCAGGTGCGCGAGTTTCAAGATTAATCTCGAGGAGAATCTAATTAGTTGGCGAACAATGGCCGTGACGAAGAGAAACGGTAGCGGTAACCGCGTCGATCAGTCATCCCCCGTTTGTCAGGTGGATACGTCGATTGCTTTCGCTGACTACGAGCGACTGTTTGCTCCTGCTGGATCAACTAATTACGCCGGTAGTACACGACAGGTATGAATTTCCCATGCGGACCGACCGGAGAAAACTATCTGCGTCTTGCTGCATTAATTCAAAGCACCTACAGTACGGGCCACGGGCAATATCAATATTCAGAGTTGGAAACAGTCGCGATCGAACATCAGCAACACTGTTAACATCATTTATTCTACCTTTCTACTGTTTTAAATCGCACATACGAAAAGAGCACGCGACGGTCGCACTGGTTGATGTTCAAAATTAAATCTATTTAAAAGGAAATTTATCTACATATGTAAATTAAAATTGAAAATAGAGGATCGTAAGCTTTGTACCTCAAAGTGACGTGCGATGAATCTCTCAACTGTAATAGTGTTTCTTTATCAAAACGCATTGCAACATTTGCATTCCAGAATCGGATACTTCATATGCAACAACCTAATATTAAAGAGGCAAATCGAATTTCGCTTCCAGTTCAATGAGCGATCCTAAACGTTATCTCTCGCGTCCTGCGCAATTCCCTTTCGGATCCGTCTTTGTTCTGCCGGCGGAGAATGCGGCGAGATCGTGAAGAAAATGATCGATAAGTCGGACGGAAGCGTTTCGGGGCGTTTTCGTGCAGTTTTCGGTTGGCGATCCGTCCGAAAAGCCGAGTCGAGAGCGAGCCGAGAGCGAGCCGAGAGTGAACTGAGAGAGCAAAGTTGAGCCAACGAAAAGAAGCGGGCTCGGCGCGGCGCGGCGCGGCGCGGCGGGCACAATAAAAGCGGCGCCGCGCCGCCTGCCCGCCGAGTAGTAAACCTTTGACGATATTGAATCGAATGGCCACGGGGAAAGGGACCGAGCCGTAAAACCATCGATAAGCCCGTCGACCAACAGTTCCTGACACGATACTGCAACCAGCAGCTTTTGTTACGGGCCGCGCCGTTCGTGACCCGCCGAGCATGAAACCGTGCTAAGTTTTATAAGGGCTTAAACGCCGTTCCGTGCCCAGGGACCAGAAACTCGTAATTGCATTAACAGTTTCAGCGAATTTATTGCGGCCTTTGTCCGCCCAATTTGCTACCCCTGTCGCCCGGTATACTTGTCAGTCCGAACAGCCTGTCTAAATATTTCGAGGGAACTCCAACGCAATCTGACCAAACTCGAGGAAACGACTCGGGCACGTTCGTCATGTAATTTTCCCTCGCGAACAATCGTTTCATCACTCTCCTAATTGCGACGGGAAATATAATCTTGTTGTCTGTAAAAAATCCGTGATTAATTAATATCGTAGAACCCACCCATCGTTACAATTTACAGTAATTAATTATTCGCCGCGAACCACGCTGGCGGGTTTATTAATTAAGAGACAGTTCAGGGTCGGGCGGAGTTCGATTCAACGATGGATACGTATTAGCAGGGTCAAACATAATTACGCGCGCGGGCCAGATTTAATTTTCACGAGGAACCGAATCCCGATTGTGCCATATTGTAATGTGGAGCGTACTCGGACAGCGTAGGGTATTAATGTATCATTTACATCGCGTCGATGTAGTATGCAACGCCGTGAGATAGAAGCAGACCGTGTGTCTCGCGTGACATATTATCCCATGGGGAAATGAGAACAATCTACCTGGACTGTAATTATTCACAATTATTGTACCTCCGCGCCGACGAAACCGGCCTCCTTAATCCTTAATAATTTTCTATTTAATGCTGTACATTAAAATCTAACTCGCGGTGCATACACTTCCGCTCAGTATACCTCTCTCGGGTAGTTTCAACCCTCGGCTTTTCATTTTTTTCGGATCAAAGCTGTACGAAATAATTAGACGCGAGATTCCCGTTAATAGAGTGCCGCCTTTGATCTCCGCGGTTCTAATAGAATCGAACCGGACCAATTACCGTGAAATCGTGCAATTAAGTTCCCTGATCCTCGGCGCCTTCCCATAAATTCATCGAACGCAATTATAAAGGGGCGACCGCGCCGGCCGATATTGTCGAAACAGGAAAGCGGTTTACGTAGCCCGTCAACAGGATCGATAAATCCCGGAAATTACTATTAATCCGGAACGAGTTTAATTTGACTGTTAAACTTCCGACTGGGTCCAAACGGAGCGGTCGGTGTTGGCCCGCAGCACAGCGGTGGCGTTGGTCACGCGTGCGCGGAACTTTCACTCGACCGAAAGTTCGCCGTTTAGCAATTTCGCGTTCGCGGAAATTGATTGGAATATCTGGGAGAACTTGGGGATTGAAACCGAGAAGTTAGGTCTCCGTTTCCTCGGACCACAGCACCATGAGAAAACTTTGTCTCGAAACGGTTCGCTCTCTACTACGACCGCAATTTATTTTCCGTCCTGTATAGAGGGAAATTCTCAGAAAGAGAGACAGAGAGCGAGAGAGCGAGAGAGCGAGAGAGAGAGAGAGAGAGAGAGAGAGAAATAACATTCGCGCGCGATTCCGAGGGAAAATTTCTCGACATCCCCAGCGGCGGTTATTGGCACGATGGAGAGAATACGAGACGTGAATGGGGCTGGCATAAACAAACTTCCCGCGGGGAAGTGCATCGTAGTTGAATTCTCTCGCGAGTTACTCGTCGCGTTCGGAGCGGCGCCGAGCGGAAAGAAGTGTCCTCGAACTTCTCTCTCCCTCTCTCTCCCTCTCTCACCGCTTTTCCAGAGTGGAAAGGACGGATAATAAGGTCACTACTACAGGTGATCGTAGTAGACAGAAATTTAGTTTCATCTTTAACACTAAACCTACCAGCACCGGTCAAAAAATGACCGGTTTCAGATGTTTTATTTTACAATTATTGAAATGCTACAAATGACTTCATAAGGAATGGTTATATAGATATCTTTAGTAGTCTAAATAAACTCAATCTTGTCATTTTTATAAGGGAACATGTACCAGTTACTCTTAAGGCTCGGTAGGTTTAGCGTTAATAATTCAGGTTCATAGAAAACAATAGGACAGTGGTGTTCAATTTTCGTAAATGCATAAAATCCACAGGCTGCTAACGGAATACTGCTAATTGTATAGGAATCAGCTAACCTCCTGAACAAGAACGAAAGGGAAACACGAGGGCTTCAAATAAAATCGTGTCCACACTTTTCCATTAACTTCCACGCCGACAGCGTTATTCATTCCCCGTTAAAGGGATAGGGAAGCGCCGCGATCGCTTTCTCTCGAACACGTCAACCTCGACAAAGTGGATTTTCGCGGAGCGTTCACGCTTATCGGAAGATGATCTCGAAGAAAGTGGCAGAGAACGAGAACTTGCCTGCGAGAGACCGAGAGAAAACGCAAGAGAAAGAGGCAGGCGGGGCGTAGCATTCTTTCCATTCCGTAACATATTTCCACCGGTGACGTCCATCCCGAATTCTCTCTCCATCAATATTTTTGAATTAGCAGAGGCTATAAAGAACTAAGTGTCCATACCAAAGAAAAACACTTCAACAATTGTGCCGCTTGAAAATACCCGGTTACGTCGAAAGAAACAATGAAATCACTCGTTCAATTTGTGGTGGTAAACCGTTCCCGTTGGAAACACGCCGCGCCGCGCGCCGTTGCTAAAACAGTGAGAATCATTCAGGTTGATGACTCACTCTCCACGTTCGCAACGGTGCAATTCCTCTCTTTCTTCGTTTTCTCTTTTTTTTCGGCAACGTGGCATCGGAAGGGACGGAGAACGAAAGAGAATGAAAGGGAGAGGGATGGAACAGGGTGGAAATGAGATTTCCAGGGGCAATTTGAAGCGAGTTTGCCTGTAAAAGGGTCGAGATGGAGGTCTCGAAACGAAGAAGAAGTGGCGGCGACGAGGTCGAGGACTGACGAGATACGAAAGGAAGAGCGCGCTACCACGGCGAATGGAAATACGCGGGGGTGGAGGAACCTAGGGAGAAAGAGCGAGAGAGAGAGAGAGAGGGGGGGAAGAGATAAACGGAGAAAAGTGCTGGCGCGGAACGAGCTGCTTTATTATGACTTGCCGGGAAAATTTATCTGGTGACCCTCCCCTCTTTGCTGATTCATCCCCGCAGTCTGCTTTGATCCGTTTCACGTTTCGCGGCGCGGCGCGGGCGGACCCGATGTCGAGAGGACTCGAAAGAACAAGGAGCAAGGATAAAGGGACCGGAATAGAGACGTCGAGGAACTGCAAAGAGCTTTCGTCGGGAGCTCGAGATTACGAGAACTGATTAGGGGGGCTCGGAGCGTGAGGCTCCTCGAGGGTCTCGAGTGTCTTTCCGCCACGCTGTATCGCCACTCTGACGCAAACAGAATAATTCATTCTTCGATTGTCCTCTCCCGTCGGTCCTTACAGCCCGTTTGCTACATATATTTCGCTTCTTTCTCCGTTCTCTTCGCCGCGCCGGAAACCATACTCGCGCTCCGGGGATAAAACGATGCCACGTGTGCGCTGACATCGCGTTCCTGCGAGGGTATGATGTATGTATCCTGAGGTAACGGCTCTAGATCTTGATGAAACTGTACCCCCCTGATGCCGGATGAAGCTCTACCAATAACACCAGATTCATGTTTTTTTATTGGCCATTGTCCGTATCGAGGGGATGGAAGGTGACCTCGAATCTTTATGCATTTATAGAAAAATTGAGTAGATGAAATTGAAAATTGCGAGCATAATCATTGCATCGTAGCTGTCATCCAGAATTTCAACTGGTAATGGAGAAATGAGTAATTTGGTTTCTATTTCTCTTGCAATCGATATGCAGGCTGTTTTTATTTTGCCTAAAGATCCGCAGTCTAGTTATTACGGTCGAATATGTTTCACATATGTGGAATTGTCAATTTTTGGTATTGCATGCAAAGTAGCGTCAACCTTTTGAGAAGCAGTGCGAATGTTAAATAACGCGTCGCGTTCGAGGGCATCGATTTGGAAAGTG
Organism: Lasioglossum baleicum; assembly: GCF_051020765.1. Taxonomy (NCBI): domain Eukaryota; kingdom Metazoa; phylum Arthropoda; class Insecta; order Hymenoptera; family Halictidae; genus Lasioglossum; species Lasioglossum baleicum. The sequence continues at coordinate 18,171,764 of NC_134936.1, forward strand.
CGCCGGGTACGCTTGCACTCGACTCGTCAGTCTGGATGCACCCAGGTGTATGCACCGAGCGTTCTCTGCAATCCGTTCTTCGCATTTGAAGAGTTTACATTGCCGAGGGTCGGGGAATCAGATAGATTAATTACAAATTTAGCATTTCGGTGTCTCGTCGATTATGAATAAATTAGTTGTTGTAAATGAATGTTGTAGCTTGCAGATGCTCTTTTGCCAAGAGTTTCTCAGCGGCGAAAGAACAGTTGCTCGCAAATAGAATGGATTTAGAGTAGATCGAATATTCCAGGGAAATAAGTTTAAGATTAAACGTCCTAATTATACGAAGAATCGACGAGAGCCCGGTTGGCCTTTAATCGTATGAAAATTCCAGCTCGGATATCCCGGAATAAATTCAATCTAATAGATTCAATTACACTTGTAACCTAGTCCTCTCCGGGTTAGCCGTGCCTGCTCGGAACGTTCCCCAGATAAAGGATTACGGAGAGAAATGTGCCGGATTACGTTAAGATGTACAACGTTAACTTCCCAAGTTTTGGCTGACTTGAAACGCATTCCGCCAGCCTTAATGCGGCTTAGATCGTAGTAATGCGGCTTCCCGGGGGCAGCGCCGGTATATAGTGCATCCGTTAAATTTATGGATCCGCTAGCCGTTAATAAAGCCACGGATAGAATAAACAATTTTCCCTTCGTTGTCGCAAGATTGTTGTTCTTCTTCATATGTCCGGCGCGCGGCGATCTCCGCGTCTCGGTTTTAATCAAATCGTCGCAATTTTTTTGAAGAGACGCCGGGAAAGTTTCGCGTCTCGCATAAATTCGCCGTGGTGGGGAAAATTCGTAGGAAAGTTCGCGCGCCGCGCCGCGCCGCGCCGGTGAAAAGTTCGCATCCGTTACCGTTGAGATACCGTGGCATTATCGCGGGCCATCCGGTAGCGAGGGGGGAACGAAAAAATAGGAACTCGCTCGCGTATTTTCGCGCCCGAACGGGAAATACGTTTCAATTACTGTCAAAATGTGAAATTCCCTGGGAAATATTCGAGGGAGGGACATCCCTTGTCGCGACGTCCTGCTGAAACAATCCTCGATCCTTTCCGTACACAATCTTCGCGTCGCCTGGACCCTTCCTCCCACGCAGAGTTCTTCGTCCATTAGATCCGCAAACCGTAAAACAAATTGTTCGACCGAAAATTTATTTCTCCTAAGAAAAATTCAATGGAGGAATCCAAAGAAATAAAAAAAAACAGTTTTAGCCTTGAATTACCGGAAATTTCCTAATTGTTTTTCGTATTTGAATAAAGGGTAGTATGCACGGTGCGCTCGCCTTTGGTATTGCGAAGGCAGCTCGCGATAAATTCAGGAAGAGAGCACGAGAACAAGAGGGAATGTTAGAGGCCCGGGGCCGGTTCCTAATAAGGGGTTAATTAGTTGACTGTTGAATGGAGAAAGAAAAGGCGAACGAGCATTGTTCGGAACGTGTGCCGTTTCGCGAGAAAGGCGAGAGGGTGGGGGTGGGGGCGGGGCGAAGGTAAAGTCGATCGAGGATAAGGCAGCGTTTCGGTCTTCGCTTCTTACCGTTTCGGTCCTCACTTAACCTTAAAACGCGGATTCTCGTTTGCGCCACTCGGTCGATTGATAGAGGAGTTGTTCTGTTCTCTCTCTCTTGCAGGAAGTCGCTGAGCACCCGCGGGACAACACGGCTTGCTCTGGAAACAGGGGACGCGGGCGAGGAGAAGTCCACGAGTGGAGCGGAGAGTGGCTGTGATCGAATAACCGGGAAAACTTAAAAACGAATTCTGGGTCAAGGTGAGTCCGATCTCTTCCATCTGAAAATATTATTGCTTCCATTATCAAATCCTGTTTTCTCTCTCAAGGTTTTGTGTTTCATCGGACAGATCTGTCAGGATTTCTAATAGAAATTCGGTTATTATTTTTGCCTCGACGATTCAACAATGCCAGAAAAGTTTTCGCTGGTTCTCGAGGCTGAAGTCTCGTCCATAGAATTCGCTTCATCCGGAATGGATATCGGAATCGTCACGATTCTAAACAAGTAGGAACTTCTTGTTAGAGACTTCGGACACGGAAGGAGGGATTCGCGAGAGGCTTGTTATGGAATTATGGAGGAATTCAGGGAGAGTTGTTCGAAAGTTCTTAACGCGGTGCAACATTGAACGAGTCCAAGTTTTCAGCTACAAATAGGAATACTGTAGCTGTTCGCGAGGGAGTGCGCGGAGGAATCGCCGAGTGTCGGGTCCAGGAAAGTTTAATGATTAATAACCATGCTGAAGGCATTTATGTGGAAACTTGAGCGAAAAGTTCGATATCTACGCGGCCAACACGCTTCTTCTTCAAACTGCATTCTCTTATTTTTGCGAGAAACAATCGTGACTGGCTGAAAAATTTCTGTCAAACGCACCGAGGGAGTGGCTAAAGGATCCGCGGGCTGGCGCGAACTTTTGAATAAACTTTGATTGCCTGTTGCCAGTGAAAGCGACCGGGAGTTGGCAGTGATCGTCGTCTCCGCCGCTAATTAATTTCGGCTCACCGATTTCGCCGAAAGTTTGAACGAGGTCCGGGGCCGCATCGTCGCTTCTCGCGGGATGTAACCTTGTTGCGAGACGGGCCAGAGCAAACAGGGTTGCAAAGAGACCGGGAAAGAGACGGTGGCTGGTGGTAGACGCGAGATCAAGTGCCCGTCCTCGAAAGCCTCGGGGGGTCAGATATCAGGCTGCCAGGGACATTTCAAGTTCGCCTAAGCAGAAACAGACTCGTCGCCGCGAGAGTTAGCTCGGATTAATTCCGAAAGTTTCGTCGTCTAACCGTCGCGTCGAAGGGTTGACCGACGCCGGCGCGGCGCGGCCGTTAGGGCGCAGCGAGACACGAGCGACTCGGTTTTGATCCCAGAAAAACTCCATCTTTTTACCCCAGCCCTCGAGGAAATATTTTTTTACGGCCGTCTGTAGGGTCCTCCTTGATGAAATTCTTCCCCGAGCAGCTCAAAGTCAGAGGTTTATTAGACGCTAATCGAGATGTACGCGTTTTTACTCTCGGAAGATTTCATCCTCCGTCTCCTAAATTGTGTCAGATCCAAGAGCACCATTCGTCAAGCGTTCGCGTCTCAGAATTTATCATTTACGTAAGCTTATTCGGGGTGAATTCGGGAAGGAACGGAACACCCGAATATCTTTGTTGGATCGAAAGATACGACATTTGGCGACATGAGAATTTGAATGGTATCGGAGGACGCTCATCGCCATCATAATATTATTATTTTTTGTATTTGAGTGAAAACAGTGAAATATTCGCACTTTTATACGCCAATCTAGTATATCGAAATCGAGCATAGAAAATTTGTGGCGATGGTTCTGTTCCTTCCGACTCACCATGTATTACAATGAATTATAGTACCCCGTGGAACTTTTCGAATGTAAATTCAGGACTGACATTACGTGTCAAATGTTTTTCGGAAAGCTCGTAGGAGGTGGGAAAAAAGTGGAGGGACAATTAATGGGACCGAGTGCGCTGTCCAATTAATCATGAACGCGAGCTTTTCCGCCATTGATCATCTCGCTGGTAGTGGCACTGCCTCCTAGGCAAGAAACCGACGGAAGTTCAGACTCCCCAGGGTCACGGTGCTCTCGCGTCTCATGCATATACATCTGTCTATATATGTATATATGTATGTACGTACGTACGTATGTATGTATGTATGTATGTACGTGTACACGTATCCTACTATGTGTACGTACAGATGTACATATGCAAGCACGCGAATCGAGCCGGAGCGAAATTTCAGACCAGGAGATTTCGTCGAACTAATACCCGCGGGGCAAGAAATTGCAAACAAGATCACCTCGTCGGCACCTGAAATTAATCCTTCGCGTGCAACAGATGAGACGCCGCGCCGCGTCGCGCCGTAGACTTTTGGATCATTTACGGACTGCCAGGCGCGGCCCGAAACACGCTAATCACTTTCGAAATTAAGCGAAAAGGGTAACACGATCTTCCGAAGGCGGTGAAATAACAGGCACACTCTTTTAGAGTAGATTTTCTCGATCCCCTTAACGAGTTGGAACGGTAGAATAAATTTTTCGATATGGAACGCGTCCGATTGATCTCGTCAGACATGACAAGTAGAAAAGGAAGATATATATAGTCGGACACGGTCGCGCGTAGGTATACATATAACAGCGCATACATATATGTATAGAATTAGTATATGCAAGGCTTTTCAATCCTTATGCGGTCGAGAGAGTATAGTAGAGAAGTAGGTTAAAAGCATAGAACAAAATATCTTCACTCGATGTTTCGTTTCCGAGATAATTGAATTTGAAATTTATCGGCTTTACGTTCCGCTGAATAGAAAATGGCTAAACTGGTCTGTATTTTCACAGTCGATTTTCTTGAAAGCTTTTTTCCTCTTATTCCACTTATTTTGCATAAAAGGTTATCTTGATAGTTGCATTGGGATTACTGGGATTTAATTAAAATCGCGTGCATTTAAATCTGATCGTTCTAGAAAGAAAATGTAGTATGAAAATATTTCAAATGCATATCCAGGACACTGTCGTACTCTTATGTACTAGTTATCGTATTTTCCAATACCCTCGCGAATTATTAAAAGGCAAGGTAGCTGTGAAAACATAGAGTTAGGAAAGTGACGACGATCCGGATCAATGGTGTTGCGTTGTTTCAAGTTTCCCAGCCTGACTCGCTTGTTTCCAAGCAGCTTTCCACTATGATATATCGAGTATTTTCGATCTGTATTGCAAAAGTCTATCGATAAGCTTCTTAATATGATATCAAGGAGCACAAAAAATCTTCTTTCACACAACAATCCCAAGTTATCGGAGAAAACCTATCAGCTGACGATGTCACTCCATGTTAAATTATGAATAGCAGATTTAAAGCGATTAAAAAGCGTGCTGTCCGGTGGACAGTGCTGGAAGAAATTAGCCCGTGAAATAAGACTGCGAACAGCGTCGGTCGGTGGAATACGAAAAGTTTTCGGAACGGGTAGAAGCGGCCGGATTTTTTCCAAGTGGGTACGTTCTGATTCCGCCGGCATTACACGAGCCGGTGGATTCTGATCTGGCTAGCGGGCTATAATATCTCGTCCGTTTCCCTCTTGCCGGCGCGGTGCGGTAGTCCGTCTTTGTCCGTTTCCCGGTGGCGTGCTTAAGCTTCTGATTGGAGAGAAATCAATATCCGGCCAAGACGGACGATCGGTTGCGTGAAGATCGAATAAACACGCTTCGTTGGCCTTGACAAACAGCCGAGATTCATGCTCAATCGTCTTTGCAACGATACACGCGGCGGAAACAGTTTTTTAACCGGGGGATTTAACCAACCGATTCGCTCTCGATGGAGGGCCGCGCGCGCTCGGTAACGCTGGCTTTCGCGAAAGAAGTCTCCGCTTCCCGAGAATATATGTACATATTCTCCTCTTCCTTCGGTAGACATTTTTAAAGGGAATTTTTCTTACTTGGTTTGCTTGTCGCCTGTCGGATGACAAGATGTCGATACAGGAATCGCACCGATGCGATGACAGCTTTGTTTCGTACGGTTTCCCGAGGTTCCATTTAATTTCCACGACCATGTCTGTCATATCGTAGCGCTTCGATTTTTCTTTCTCTCCCTCGGCCCTTCTTATTTAGCTAAAACATCCTGAACTCGCTGGAGTAGGTCGCGTGGATTTTACGCGAACCGCGAAACAGATTGATATCGTTCGCTTTTCGGATTATGGAAATATTAAACGTTATTACGGAGAACCGGGTTGAATTCGATAGCTGGCCGAGGTAAATTTATCTCGAAATTAAAAGTAAGCTTGCCCGGTATCGCGATATACACTAATATCTCCGGGAAAATTGCTATCGTAAACAGTGTTACCCGAAGCATTCGCGTATTTACCGTAAAGCTACTTTAAACTACTGGCGAATCTCTATCAGAATTGCGGGACTTTAAACATTTCGTTTCTCAGGAGTTACGAGAGATATTTTAACGAGAATTTGCATTCATTGGAGGCGGGGAAGCTTCCTCTTTGCAATGAATTTCGAATCATGTTGATGGGTCGAGCGGTTCCTAAGATATCGCCGTTTGCGTTCACCTGTAATTATCGATGGTTTATTATCTCTGTCTCGCTCGCACCACGCGCCACGTGCAATAGGTTTACTCGTGAATTGTTTACCAATGCTATTACTACGATTATACTATTAGCGTACGCACTCAACGAATGAATGAACGATCATTGGAAGCACGTGCACTTCTTCGAGCAAGCCCAGCCGTAAATCAGTATAAAATATTCCGTGTGTCCGCGGGCGCGCGCGACTTCCACCAAAAATAAAATCTCATCTTCGCTCGCAAATACTAATTCCTCAGCCGATGGACGCACAAAAGATGCGGCTCTTTGTCGACGCTAAAAGCTCGACGCTGCAGTCTCCGATTTTCCAGCTAAGTCGTTTCATTTTCGACTTTCAAAGCCCGAACGCAATCTTGTTTTCGTTAAAACGACGTCAGAGTCCTCGCCTACATGATATACGCAGTTATTTTTCGCGCACCCCCGGGAAATTGCTCGTGAAAGCTCGCCGCGCGTAAAGCCTTTTCGAGAGCGAGTGGCACAGGGGATAAATTTTTTGAAAGCTGTTGCGCGACGATATTCCCTCGTCATGGATAAAAGCGGGCCGACGGATCAGCGACCAAGTTTTTCGCGGGAATCGTTCCTATTCGTCGCGAGGCAAATCGGATAACAGTCGGTGGATCGATGGGATCTCTCGAATCTGTCCAGCCGCGTCCTAAACTCTTCTCTGCAAGTTTCGCGATTTTTTCACATTGTCTGCAATGGTTCGAAATCGTTTGCGATGGTTCAAAATCTGAAATCTTCAAAAAACTCTATTGGAATCAGCCAACATTATTAATTGTTGAACAAATTTGGTATTGGACAGTGTAACACGCAAACTATACGGTCCTCGTAAACTTGACGATGCAGTTCACCGATCCGCGGACGTTCCGTTTTCGTTGGCCGTACGTTACGGTCGCTGTACACACGCCCCCCCCCCCACTCTTTTACGCGTTACACGATACTACCTACTTGAGCGAATTCTAAGAGCACCGAATGCGACAACTGATAACAACTGGAGTCACAGTTCCCAACTTTAATCGTAGTTCACGGTAGACTGGTGGACTCCGCGTAATTCACCGAGCGGAACGCGCGTGTGTATGCATCGAGCAATAATTCTGAGCGCACACGCGTCGCCTGAAGTCGTTACAGTCCTGGCAGTGTCAGAAAAATGATTTAAAGAATCAGTCAAAAGGTGAAAAAAGCGATTTTTCGTAAAAGAATGGATCAAAACTGTATTTCACAGATACGGTTTCGAGGTTCAAGAGAAACGAGTTTGAAAGAGTACAATTGTATATCATCTCGTGCCCGCAGGGTATCTTTACAATCATAGGAAAAAGCTGAAAGGAAAGATCCTTCGCTAAAATATTAATGAAAATATGAACCTTTATTTTCCAGAAGAACCTAGTTAGGAAGAAACAGAAACGAAACAAGCCATGATTAATCACAGCAGGTGAAACTCGTCTTAACTCTGAAAACGCATACACCACGAGGTTGCCGCACATATTTTCATACCGAATATTCCCTGCGTCGCGTCGTTTCGGAATAAATTCACGACCGGGACTTGGAAAAACTCGAGCGTTTCTTCGAAAGCGAGGAATTATTCGGAGATGGGGATTTGGTGGTTTGGAGCAGCTTGGGGCCGATTCCCATGGAAATGTTAAGCACTCGAGATCGGCTAGACGATATGGAACGTGAGTCTTGCCGCCGGATCGAGAAGTCGGTCTCGTTTCCCCAGGCCGGAAAAAACGTACGGCGAAATTTTTCATTGTTGGAACACGCGCCGCCCGTCGCCCGTCGCGCGTCGTCGTCGTTGTCGTCGACGCCGCATTTCTCTGTCCTCGATGCATCGCCGCGCGTGTGTGCACGCGTGCGCTGTTGCAAGCACGAGTTGCACGATGGTACGGTATACAAAGTGGCCTCTCTCTCGTCGTACTTACGGCCGTTCTCCATTCGCCTGGCCCATCCGCGTTGCTCTGCAGCTGTGTCAAACATTATGCAGGCAAGCAAAACCCACTTGAAATGCAAATGTTTGCAGCGGCCGCGCAATTAAGGCCCTTGTAAAATGGAGGCGACGAACGCCCAACGCGGCGTTGTTGGATCGGCACCCATTGTCGACTGAAAATATTACTTTCCGTTTACGGGGCCGCCGCGCGCCGCCTGCGAGATAAGAATCGTAAAAGGAGCGGAGAGTTTATGCCCCCCTCCTCTGCCCTACCACGCGGCTACGCATTCGAAATTACGCAATAAAACAGTCCCATGCATTTCTCGGTATCTCTCATCTCTATTGCCAAAGAATGGGGGATCCACACAAGGCAAATACAAAATCTCATTTCTTTCAACCCCCACGGAACTTTCTACCTCTGTCCGACTATTTACGGAGAGTTCTACTTGTACCAATAATTCCAAATACCAACAGAGTCACAGCTCCCTATACCGCGCAATGGTTTGACAGAATTTCTCGAACGAACAGCGAATAAATCCGCGGCAAGTGATAGAAACAATGGGCAACGGCCAGACGCGTCAAAGAAATCCCATTTGCCGGTACCCGACGCGACGGCTCGGGAAAAATTGTAGAATATTTGCGCTGTATCTCCTGGCCGTTGCAAAATGTTGTTCATACCTTTGCGAGGCTGCACCGCAGTGGCTCCCGGGAACGAAATTCCAATTTCCTCGGGAAACGGTTCTCTCTTTCGTTGTAAACTTTTTCCGGTGAGCATGTAAAAAAACACACACATACAGAGAGAGAGAGAGAGAGAGAGAGAGAGAGAGAGGGGGGGGGGAGAGAGAAATGTTTTCCCTAGAGTCGAGAGAGTCTTTCGGTCTGCGCTCACGTGTGTATCCATCCCGCAGATGTAGTCAATCACGGAGTATCGGTCCGAGTCCGTTCCCATCGTGATCTGGGGGAACAATGGCCGTGTAACCGGGAATAATTACGGAAAAAGTCTGATCGCCGCGGACACAGCGTTGTCAGCGATGTCAATTTACATCGTCGTTCGTGTTTCCATCGCGCTCGCCGCGTCGCTGGCGATTGTTCACCGTAATTCGAGGAGAAATTTGCCGCGTAAATGGTTTCGACTCGCGTTATCCATCCGGCAGGACGCGTGGGAGTAACGTCCCCGCGGAAACCCACGTTTTCTTTTTCACAAAGGATATCGAGTTGCGAAATGAACGCGTCAATGGACACGCGGAAACCAGCGGAACGGATAAAAAAATCACCTACAATTAATCTTATCTGTTACAAAGCAATCTCAAGTTATTCTTTGGACACATTTACTTATTTTTCATTTCGGAGATTTTACGAAACGAAGTAAGAGCCGTCTTTTCATGTCCTCTCTAAAGGACTAGAGTTACCGCGACTAGATTTACGATGTCCTCTTAGTGGCTCGTCGGTGCTCCAAAAGTTTTATCGATTCTATAAGCCGCGAAGTTTCGATAAACTTGATTAATATTCGATTTTCGCTCTTCCTTTTGCGACTAACACCCACAGCTTCCGCGCGAACGGAGCTATATTAATTTTATTCGTGTTATTCGACGACTCGTTCTTCCATGTTGCTTTTTAATGTTTCACAAAGGAGACGATTTATCGCATTACCCCTTCCTAAACACTTTCCGATAGATCTTTCAACAGTTTAGAATAGAATAGTTTCGTTTCGGATCATTTTTGTAAATTCACACGAATTAAACACACGAATGTTTTTATAATTTCGACAGATCGTGCTAATACATCTTTCGCGGGTTGGTTTCTATTTTCTTTCGTTCGGGGAAGGGTTTCGAGACGGGAGATTAATAGTTCTCGCGCACATAAAACTTCTGCCGCCAAGAGAAAACCAAGAGGAACGAATCGATTCTCGCGGAATAAAGCCAAGGGTCTTCCCAGACCAATAAAGTGCTCGGAAAGGAAGACGGTATACCCGATACTCGATCTCTCTCGCGATCCCGTTTTAATTTTCAATTTCCGAACAACCGGCGACCAACACCTCGCCTCTGGATAGCCAGAGTCCCAGGGGGACTATCCGTGCCGACAATTATTTACAGAAGTGGAAACAGATTACCGTGATCGGTGGATTAAATCTCCTGGGCGCGGGCGCGAGCGGTTCGATTTTTTCGAGTCCCTCTTCTGCAGGAAATCTGTCCAAATACAAGTTGCTTCTAACCTGATGCATTAGAATACATTAGAAAAATGTATCAGGTTAGCCTTTTTATTACAAAACTACCTTGCTTCCCCAAAGAAACCAACAAAATGTTTGTATTGTGCTTATATCGGAACGTTTCAAAGGAAAATAAACTTTGTACACTTCCCTGGACATTTTCCACTTTGTTCTATTTTTCTTCGCAACCGGAGGGAACTTTCCGGCGAGTTCAGGAAACGGTGACCCTAAAATGATCGTCGTCGGTGCTATCGGTTCGATGCCAGTATAGTCGTGTACCCTGGATGCAGAGTCGTGAAAATTCACGAGTTGGACGCGTGATGGAGACGACAGCAACGCCGCGCCGCGCCGCGCCGCGAAGACATTTCCATTACAAAGACGACCGGTTTTCGGTGGATCAAGCCGCGGCTACGCCACTCGAATATGTATGGCCGGGACACTTGGCCGAAAAGGGGCCACCTGACCTCGAACCTCGAAAAGCTTCGTTCGAAGGCATATTCATCAGAAAGCCCCGGCGCGGCGCGTCTTCTGCTTCCTGCCTTCCCGGGTACCTTGTAGCCGCTGGATCAACTCCTCGAGGGCTTCTTAAGATCAAGAGACTACGGAATATGGCTGGTTACTCGCCGAGACCCGGTCAGAACCTTGGAAAGGAGATTCGGATTATCGTGGGACCTGTACTCCCCGTGAAAATGCGAAACTGTGAATTATTTTCCAGACTCTCGTTTGCGACGATTCCGGGGAAACCAAGCGGAAATTCCCTGACACGCTCTTCTTTTAAAAATTCGCTGTTCCTTCGCTGCACTAAACGCACCTTTATTTTATTCGTTTACCACCGTGCTTATTACATATATATGTTACGGTAAATGTGATTAATCCGGTGATTATGCATAATAACCAATTTATTACATTTACCCCGTAACATGTATACTACTTTCCTTTATACTGTATTTAATTTGAATAGTTTCATAAATAATAATAAGAGATACCTGACACGTATATACTAACTGATTTTGTTTCAAAAACTAAGCATTAAACGAAGAAATATTATTCTCTTTTTTTTCGACTTATCTTTACATGTAGGTCTACCGCCCGACCGGTTGTACCACGATTTTTGGGACAGCCTGTATATTCGATCGCCCAGCACCCTTTACATATTCGTATAACAGAAATCCGTACAAAATCCGAGATAGGGGTGGGGGCCAGGCAAAGAGGGAACCATTGATTCTCGGTTACATTTTCCAGAGGGTAAACCCATAATTTATACTTTTTCCCGGTTCCCCATTCGGTGCCATTCGGTTCTTGTCGATAACCGTATAAAGGCCGGTCATGGAATTCGAGCATTTCGTACCACTCGCAACATGTCTCTCCCGAGGATAATCCGATCTCTTGATAAATCGTATACGCGTTCCCTTTGCCGAACGAGGAATTCCTTTTGGAAAACGTTTACCCAACTTGAGCTCCGCGCGATATCTCGAGGAATGGAGGACGTTAAGAAACTGTATTCGCAACGCCACGGTTCTAAAGCCAGGCTTCTTCTGTGCACACCGTATCTCGTCGCGAGTCGCCCCCGGAATTCGCGGGCGAAATAACGGGCCACGTATCAAGCCCGTGGAATTAGGGTCCACCACGCTGGAAAATCCTCTAACTGCTTCCATATATCTTCCGGAGTGTACCGCGGCTCCGTTCCCGAACGCCTTTTCGTATTTAATCGACCGTGGGCCAACGTGTGTAGCCTAACAGAAACGAGAATCGGAAACACAAACGACAGTGAAAATTGTTTAGAGCGGAGCCACGCGGCCGGAAATCTTATACCCGATTGTACCACCGTGTAGAACCCTGCTATATTCGATCGCTGCAGAATTATTAAAGATTTTTACTGAAAGATCCGAGACAAAGGTGCAATTTAAGAGAGAAGAAAAAGTCAGATATATGTATATGTCGTAGCAGTAACATTTTGGCGCGACCCGTGCGCGCCCCGATGTTAATACGTTTCATCGTCGCAGTGTGTCCAGACAGGGGTAATCGAAAAGGAATCGGGGGGAATACAAGTACCCCCTCTCCGATGACCAGAGTAATATGTGACACGTTGCGCGACGAGAATAGAGTGAGGCAGAGTGGGGCGAATGGAAGACACGTTGCGCGTGCGCGGTAGGGACTGAACGGTGGAATAGGATAGTGGAAGGGGATAAGGTGGAGAGCCTGGAGGGGGAAAAGATGTTGGTTTCAACATCAATCTGGCCACACTGCATCGTCGCGTGTCGGCTGTCGAGTGTTCCGACCGTTTGAGACTCTGCGGAGACGCTCTTGATCGTTCGAACGCTAAACAAAATCTGCCGGCCGGTCTCGGGCCATCGAGGGCCTTGCCTCGCATTTTCCCCACTCCGCAGAGTCACTCCGTCCACGTGCACGCATTCTAAAACGGAGCCGATTTTGTTTGTCGCAGCCGCTCAAACGTTTTTCGGCCGCGCCCGATCCCGACTCTTGCGGCCGATCTAACGTCTCGGCCGCGCTACAATGTAAATGCACGCGCGAGCACTCAGCAGCCGACTCCGGCAACCGACAACGGCAAATGCTCAGCCCATGCTTATCCTAAAAACACGCTTAAATCTACGACATATATTTCAAGCATAACGATATATGTACTACATATTTTCAGCGTAACTGGACCGATCGAAGCGATTATCGATAGAGGAAGATGATGTTTATCCTTTTTACCTCCAGCTGTTCTAAGAAAAGACTCAATTTGCATTGTTCCTGGAGAGTCTTGAGTTGAGAGACGAACGCGGTTCAATATTTCTGCTTGGTTCTTCTCGGACCAGTATAAAAATTGGAGAAGCTATTCGATATTAAAGACTCTTTGCGGTTTACTCGACTGTCCGCGCAAGACAGCTCTCTTTTCCATTTCGCGGATCCCGTATTCAGGACTTTAAATGTAACCACTGGATGCAGCAAATCAATAGCGCGAGCCATTTAAAATACATTTTCTATTTTCTATCCAACAAAACACCAATGAAAAGTTGCTATCGATATGACGATTTGTGCGAACACCTTCGTTGCGAACCTAAATTATTTTCCACACACTTCGAGAAGACAAAATTTCGAAATGTGTTTAAAAAGACGTTATTAAAATCTTGAACTACAACACACAATGCTGGTGCATCCTCCCATTGAAATCACGGTGACAATCGTGGGCAATCCCAGCCTGATAGTCCAAAAAACGACCATAACCTTGAAGGATGAAGTGTTTCCCATCATCGACGACCTCTTGGACGACGTATAACACCACCGTCCTTCTATCTAAGCCCTCCAACCCTTCGAGCATCCTACAACTCGTCCCAAACTATCAGAAATTCTCTCGGCATCAATTATCCAGAATTCAGAAGGTTTTAGCACTGTAAAACCGTAATCCCTTTTAATCAGGACTGGGTGGTACGAGAAAGGTTCTCGGGGAACCGGTTCCATCTCATTTATCGCTCTTAAAATATTCAAAGTGGCCGCGAATGTTATCGACAGGATACTCGAAAGGGCGGGGGGGGGGGGGGTGGCCTGGCGCCGCTCGGCGTATAATCGAAGCCAATTTAATTTAATGCGCATTCAATGTTTTAATCCACTTAACATTAATCGGAGGAGCCGGGGTCCGCTTCCATTCTAGTCGTCGATCGCTCTCGCACTCTTCGCCGCCGGCTTTTAGACCCGTTCATAAATGGAAAATTCCTCTGTCCGCGATTTATCTGGTCCGTCGCGGCTGAACGCACACGCGCGATAAATAAAATAGAGCCGAGAGAGAGAGAGAGAGAGAGAGAGAGAGAGAGAGAGAGAGAGAGAGAGAGAGAGAGAGAGAGAGAGAGAGAGAGAGAGAGAGAGAGAGAGAGAGAGAGAGAGAGAGAGAGAGAGAGAAAGAATAGCGTGGGCGGAAGATACCGTCCGTCGGCGCACAACAAAAGCGTCGACCCCGGTCGATTTTTTTTACCTTTTCGCCAACGACGATGCTCGCGAATCGATCGCGATTCAAGTCTGTTCGGAGGGGCGCAGATAGTGTTTCGTAGCCCGCATTAAATCCATCAATTTGATCGCGACACGCTGAAAAATACCCCCGAACCGAAAAGGTTAATTCGATCGAAACGGACAATGATGAAAAGACCCACCTCCGAATCACGTCGAACCAACATAAATTCTCTTTCCTTGAAATTCGACGCAGGTCGCCACGATCTGCAACAAACAACCCTTTCGGATTTATTTCCGGATCACCGAGAGGGAATACATCCCTATTTTCAACTTTATCAGCTTGGTGGGTGGGTTCAACCTGATCTTCAGCCCTGCGTAATTATTGCTCGCTTCACGACATAGTTGATAAGTATTGATTAATTGTAAAATGATCGAAATACCCCTTTCAAAGGATTTACGTAGTGATGGACGAGCCGATTCTCAGCATCCCGTTGACGGACAAGGTGAATTTCAATAAAATGCGCCACCGAAAAGCATCCGGCGAGGTGGTGACCGAGAGTATAAGCAACTCCGATTTGGATCAGACGATAGACGAGGAACTGTCGTCGTTCATGCTGTCGGACATCGAACTATTACGGGTATGAACGGGGCTCGAGAGCAAACAGGGAACCACGATGTAACTCGATAGAACGCTACAAAATGAATTTCATTCGAGACATCGAGGTGGATAAACACCGAAAGTCGCTCTCCCACTGAAACCGCTTCATACGCGAGCAAATATTGGCTCGTCGCCTAAGGTAATCGTATTTATCGCGTTCCAGTGTGCTCTGATGGTCTTTAAGAGGCGCAGGGACGATGTCCAAAAGGTGTTTAGTTACTGGTTCGTGAAAACTCCGACGATATACGGTTCCGAGCTGATAGACGTCGACCGACAGAGGAATATTTTACTTAAGGGTGAGTGTCTCTCGAAGAGATTCAAAAATTGTATTATAATTAGGACAAAATTGTACGAAAAAAATGATAAACGGTGACTCGCGGTTATCGCTGCACATGTAAGGCAATAGTTTTGCTAATTTTCAAGAAAAATTTCACCGTTGCCGTTCGCGTTTCCCATTCTCTAGGGCCGGAACGTTCTGGCTGGCGGCAATGGGGTTGTAACTTCATTTGCGTTTGTTTCTCCCTTTCCTTGTTATTTCTTCGTAAATTCATTCTCCGAGAAATAAAGCTTTATTACCAGGTTCCCTTCTGCTCGCTGGAGTGGAACAAGCTCCCCCGTCATCGTCTACTGTTTATTTCATTCAACTAGATTTCACTCCGCTTACCCACTTAATGCTCGAGTGCGGTTCACCTTAATAATCTTATTTCACTTCCGTCTCTGACATACATAGCGCGTTCCACTCAAACGCGACTATTCTTTCGTGTGTCGTTCTTCTTCCAACCGTCTTCGGTTTAGTAATCCACCTTCTCCGTGAAACCGACCATCAAAAGTGACCAATGTGTATGGTATTATAAAAATTGATAACAAGATTAAATTTACTTATATCTTGTGCGATTTTTACTATAATATACATATTATCTATGTATACCGGAGTATACTGGGAAAATGGTTTTCCATGAAAACATCTTTACAATAGTTGTCTCAATAAAAAATCTAAAATGGGTCATTTCACCCCTCGTGGTAGGTTTAGCGTTAATTTATAACTAACGTGGGCGTGGTCATGCCGTGAATGGATCTAACGTGGGCGTGGCGAAAATTGCCGCAGACACAACGACGGAACAGCCCTATTTCACGCCAGATGCAACAGCCCCAGCAGCCTCCGCTCGAGTCCACGTTGGTGAAAAGCGTGCGAGCAATCGAAACGCCGCAATCAGCCCGAAGTGGCCGATCGTTTTTACAGCGGCGCCAATTTTTCCGGCTGTCGCAATTCCCGGTTAATGCACTGCGCAGACCGGACACACGAGAGCGGCTTTTTCCTTCGGTGATAAAACACACAGGAAAGTCCTGGGTAACCGTGGCGCACGGTTGTTGGGAACCGAGTCGAAGAATAATTGGTCAGCCGAGCACATCGTCTCCGTCGCGTCGCGCCGCATCGCGTCGTGCCCCACGAGAAGAAGGTACACAAACTCGCCTCGGAGCCGAGCGTCCGGAGATCGAGTCTCGTGTTTACCCGGTTTTAATTGCGTTTACTTAAATCGTTAATTCAGTAGGGTCGTGACATGGTCGCGCGCCGACTGACAGAGCGCGTCTCGCAGGGCTCGATGTCGTTCGATTAATTGTTTGCCTCCTACTCCCCCTCCTCCTCCTCCATCGTGGAACAGAACCCGTCCAGTTCTTTCGACGACTGACCGTAATTCCGTGATTTTCCTCTTTGCGTTTTAATTAAAATATCGACCCCTTTGATCTGACAACCGATCCCACGGTGCGAGATTTAATTTCCTCGGATATTGACTACGGAATACCGTTCTCTCCTTCTTGCTGTGGAAAAATTTTGTACGTTTCGGTGGCTCGACGTAGAGATGGAATTGGAACGTTGAAACTTTTCATCTGAAAATTAAACCCACAACAGCAGAGTTAATGTTCTCTGTTGTCGATTGTACACCGACGTTTCTTCCTCCCCCGTGGACTAAGTTTTGACCTTCTTGATCGGCTAGGCCTGGCTGTACGTTTTAAAATAGGGAATTGTTTGAGAGAGCGATTCATTTGCTTTATTTATTGTGGAGCATTAAGCTTTCTTTCGCATTCGTAGAGGAATCGTGGCTCGAGTTGTCGGTAGAATTTTTGTTTGATTCGACAAAAGGGACCGGTTTCACGGATTTGTCTTTGTCATTCTCGCGCTTCCGGAACTCGTTGAAAATGCGGAAGGAGGTTCGAAGCCCAGGTGGGATAAAAGGTAGACGCATTCAGAGCCGTCGTCGCGTCGCGTCGGTGAGGATCGCATCTCGGAGCTGTCACGTTGAGATATGTAAGAATAACGTACAGTTTACATGCATACGAGATGCACACTTCGTCGCGACGCGGCGGCGGCGACGCGACGCATAGACTCGTCGTCCTGTTCTCCTCGACATTTTCACAGCCGTTTGAACACGAATATCGTGACGCGACGTATCTGAAAACTCTGTGGCGGGCTTCTTCCCCTCATTCCCAATCCACAACCGTATTTTAAGACGAGCGTCTGCTTTATCGTGTTTCCATTACATTACACAATGGTCCTTCGTCTTAGCGAGAAGGTTCTCGTGGAGGAGCATCTTACTAAATCACCAATTCCTCCACTTTATTCGCGCGCTTTCTTCGCCTTTATTTTTCTGAACACCATTTCCTTGAATTACAGAACTTTAATTCAACGTTAGAAACATTCCGGGAGGTTTTACCGTGGAGTTTGTGGGGCATACCGAGGTCAGTTGGCGAGCAGCTAATCCCCTCTTTCCGAATAGCCACGCCTACAATGTAACCTTTTAAAAAGTCCTTCTTTAAAGTCTCGTTGTATTCTATTTTATGATAGTTTCAATAGAATCTAGGAAATTAAATTGTTCGTTAATAGTATACGGGCACGCGCGCGCGCACAGCACCACCCCGCCTTTCCCTCGACGTCTACATAATAGACAAACCAAATGTGAAAGTTTAAGCGAGTTACCCCGCGTTCCCTGGACTATTTGAAACCTCTTAATCATTCACCGCTGTAATTTAAGGTAAATGTTGCAGAAACCACCTGTGCCAGATTATTAATATTGCCAGCCCAGCCCGTGTTTGCTTCATCGAGACGAAAATTTATGCGTAAACTGTCTCGTCGCGTCGGTGGCGCGTAACTCGCTCCAAATATCAGTTTACGATTCCCTTGCACTCTATCCGTCGCGCGTCGCCTCGAGACGTTGGATTATTAAAACTTGATCCGACTGTGAAGGTCGTCTCTTTAATTAAGCACAATGTATACGCGCATATCCTCCCCCGTTCCACCAGGGAGCGGTGGTCGGTTTATGATGCTCGTGTAACGAGCTTAATCTCGGTCGCGCGAGATCAACCGCTCTCGTAAACGAATTTTACCGTCGGCCTTTACACAACGACGCCGGATAGATTATCCTGTCTTCTTATCGGTGTCCGGGCGTAATCGCGGCACTCGGCGTCCGCGCACCACCGTTTTAGTAACGCGTTTTAATCCCCCCGCCCAGGTTTCCCGCTGCCCACATCGAAACCGACTCACGAACCGTTTCCCGAACCAAGAACGATTCGCTCGCAGGCGACCAGTAGAAGTTCCAGAAAGAAAGGGAAGAAATAAAGCAAGCGATTCTTTTAAAGTCTCTCGGGACGTGCTGCAAGCTGCGAGTTCTCCAACGTGAGAGTTCGCCGCGATTTTATTGCAATTATATTTCTGTTCACGGGTGGAAAAAGATTCCAAGTTCGACTATGCCGAACTGTGAGTAATAAATATAAGCGAAACCCCCTGTTTTCTTTCCGATCTCCGCAACGTGCTTACGAAACGAGTAAACAGTCGCAGCGCCGCGCCGCGCCGCGCCGCTCCGGAGCAGGCTTATGTTGCCACGAGCGTGCACGAATACGGAAAATTCAATTCGGTACTAGCAATAGTTTTTTCCGAATATCTCGAAAACTAGAAGCGACCCCTCCATATGTGAAAAGGAAAAAGTTGTTCGAAATGTCGAGACCTATATGATATTCAAATTTCATCAAAATCGGAGAGACTTCTTTCTAAATAATTACTGGTTTTTCTTGGTCAGCTTTCGAATGGTCAGATAGTCATTGAAAAACCTGTAAGGGCAGTTTTGACCATCTTAATCGGCTAGGCCCAATATTCCAAAGTTGACCACGAGTGCTGAAACAATGTCCTCCGTATGTTTGATTTCCGAAACTTGTTTACCGTAGTGGTTTAACCGATAAAGACGCGAACGTGCGCGTCGAAAGGAACAACTCCATTTCCGCGGGTCCATTTAAAGGCTGGCTTCAAACGTGACACAGTCCTTTACATGATAAATTAGCGCGGGAGTGTGTCGCCACACTACTCGTCGTGCCTTGACGATCATTAAGGAGACTGGGAAAAAGTCAACGGGCCAGCCTGTCGCGAGGACTTAACCGAGTAATTATTTTTTTCTCTCGCAACAGCAGAAGCTGTCTTCGTACGTCTGTTCTCGCATATGACACAGTTCCTTTCGAACGGTCTCGCCTCGTGTCTTCCCGTTTCACGAACACGGTTGCTTTAACCGGATATTCCACTCTTTTTCCATCTTTCTTTCTCGCATTGCCAGAGCCGTTCTCGGAAGTGCGCGAGAAGACGCGCGCGTCCCATTGAAAAATTTAGGAACGCCGACACTGTCATCCGAGACAGCACGGCTTTATCGCCGTCGCGTCGCCTTCTCGCGCCGGACCGCTCCGGGGAAACAAATTTTTAATCCGGGGGAATATTTTTTTTCTCCGGTGGAAAATCCTTTTCCCATTTAATCCTGTCTCCCTCGGCCGGGCCCGGCAGAACAAATGGCCGGTGGCTTCCGCGCGGAAATTGCTCGGATAACATTGTCCCCGTTTGAGTCTCTTAGCCCACTCGTTAGAAATTCAAATCGCAATTAACGGAATAATTGCCGGTTAAACCGCGGAAGAAAAAAACGAAGAAAATATTACGAAACTCGGCTCTCGCTTTTGTTTCGATTAAAGCGAAGGGGGAGAAAGGGGCGGGCGAGGAACGGGCCGCCACAAAGGGAGAGGACGTTCGTTCGTTCAACCGAGCTCGTTACAAAGGGCGAGAAGATTAACAGTGTATTATTACCCGGTCGTGCATGCGGAGAGATTAATTCGAACAATTTTGCCCACGGAAAAAAATCACAGAGTGCGTCACAGAGCTCGCGATCGCGAAATATCAACGTTTTAACGGGAGCTCTCGCAGAATTTCGCCGCGCGAAAAATCGCCGCGCCGCGCCGGCAGAAATCCGCGTTTGACGGAACATTTCCTCGGTTACAATGCAATCCTCGTCGCGTAACGATTAGAGGGTGGCGTCGTGACGTCAGCGCTGTTAAGTGCTTACCCTTGTTGGAGCGGTTTCCGGAATGTAGAATTCACGCACCAGTCCGGCAGCGTTTCGGCACCGTGGCGCGGCGTTCCAATTTGTCGGAGAGGCCTCCCTTTGCCATCGCTCGAATTTCGTCACGATGGCAATTTAACGCGAGCACTTTGATCCGACAAAATGCCGCGCCAAGTGGATCCCGGGGAACGTCGAAGCTACGAATTTTCTGTTCCGCTCCCGGCACAAAACAATTAACTGCTTCGAAAAAATTGTTAGCGCGCAAACTCTCGCTTGTAAACGTGTGTATATGAATTTACACTGACCGCGGTCGAACCGTTACAAATTGCCAAAGGGGCGCCTTTACAGCAGGATAAAAATTTAAATAACCTCCGTTTTGATTTTCCGGGCACCGTTCTTTGATCAAACGCGAGTGAAATATTTGTAACGAACCGAGCAGCAGGGTTGTTTGAACGGTCTGCGTTTGTTTGAATGTAGCGTCCGCCTTACATTTTTAGTCTGAATGTTCGCCGCGTTGCGTTACGTTACACGTTTACGTTACGTGTGTCTGACACGATGAGTAAATTCAAATTAAACCGATGCTGATAAAAGTTGCAGTGGTAATGTTATTATTAATCCCGCACGTGTATTCCTCGATGGAGGTTTTTAATGAAATTATCGCGGGCGCGCTCCGATTCAAAGGGTCCTGTAAAAACCGGTTTTTCAATGTTCGTATTGACAGGAGCTGCTCGCGGGTTGGCAGGGAATTGCGTCCGAGCAGCTGAGTTTTTCCAGAGAGGCTGTAACGTGTTGGAGAGAGAGATAGAGGCACTCAGGGTAATTTCTCCGGGGACAACGGTTGTGGCTCAACGTTTCTGTTCGTTCCCGATGGCTATGGGAGGAATCTTTATTACGGTGTTTCGGTAAGCGTCGAGTGCCCGTAAAAAATGAAACGTCGCCGTATCGATGCTGTAACGGAGATTACAGACATCGAAGGTTGTGCACGGAGCTGATATTGTAAAATAAAGGAATGACGTTTTTATGCCTGGCCATTCGCGAGCCTCCATTTGTAATTAAATATAATAACCAGCCGTAAAATCCGCGTAGAACACGGGGAAATTTATAGAACCCTCAACAGACGCCGCGCCGCACCGTAAAGTTCTACATCCTACCTATGTATAAAGCAAAAGCGCAATCTGCTTCACTGCCCGCCACTGGAAAAATGGAAATGTATTAAGGTATTTTTCCCGAAGCGGACTCGCGGCGAATATCACGTAGAAAAAGAGTACAGCTCTCGTTAAACGCACACTTTCATTCGGCCCGCTCACCGAATTTTCATCGAATTGAATTCGCGCGTGATGCATTCGCGGATCATGATATCGCGCGATTCCCGGTTATCGTATTTTAACAATCTTCGGTTTAATCGAGCCGCGGAAATTCGGCGGAACGTTTCGATATTTTTGCGAAGTTGCAGCGTGTAAATTGCCGAGCGGCCGCGCCGCGGCGCGCACCGAATCGAAATTGGTCATTCAGGATGCTGATCGGACACCTGCACAAAGGTCGTCCGCAGCGACTGTGCGGGATTATTACACCAATCGAGAATTATTACTCCTTTGTGCCATTACGGGACCGCTGGGCAATGAATTCCGCGATCGCTTTGTCTCAAAATTTTTATACGGGATGGCTGGTCGTGAGTTTCCTTTCGTCTAAACATCGTAGAATACTGTTACAACACGAAAAGAACATGAACATGAAAATTTCGTGTATTAATTTGGTTATATAAAATCAATTTGCTAATATAAATACATAAGGGATGGACTCGCGGTCGCTTACAACAGTCTGAATTTCGAATTTTCCTTCCGTGCACGGAAGAGGGCTGAACCTAGGGGCTCGGTGGTTTCACGTTAAAAAAATGCGAGAGTGTAGAGCCGCCGCGCCGCGCCGCGCCGCGCCGGGTCCGAGGTGATTCCTCCTAATCGAGTTACATACAAGGATTCCGTGGAACGAAGCGCAGGGTAGTTTCCCGTGGCCGACGATATTAGTCGGGACCACGGGCTGCCACCTCGAGGCCACCGAATCAATAGAGGCTCCGGATCGGTAGTCACCGATCCGGACGACCGCAAGTGTGGACCTTTGCCTCGGTTGGTGCGCTCGTAGAGAATCGTCGCTTACGACTGTGGCCATGCTCGATCTCTCAGCCGTTAATCTCGCAAACGTACTCGCGTTCAAATCGGCCCCTGCGAATGCATATACATATAATTGTATACATACATTTTATCGTATACATACATATATGCACACATATTCGATGCGTGCGCGAGCATTGTGCCGAGGCTTTCGACTCGGAGTGGCGGCCCCGTGGCTGCCGCGAAATTTCAATTATTATAGGTAATGCGAGCCGGTAACTGGATAAACGGGTCGCGACATTTGAATTTAATTTGGTACGGCGCGGGTGTCCGACCGATTTAATCTGGCCGCCGTTTTCATCCCTTGGCCGGCGAGCAGCGGCATCGCTTGATCCCCGACTCGCGATTGGCCAGCTAGCAATTAAGCCATTCGTATTGCCATACTCGTTGATAAAACGCCGCCGGAAATCGTTTTAATCGCGTCGCCCCCGGTGAATCAGCGCGAATTGCTCGGCTATTCTCGCTCCGTCCGATTTACGATTACTTCTGTTCTCGACCAGCCTCGAATAGAATACACTTGACCACGGACAGGTCAAAATCATTCCGTGGACGTGTACAAAATATGGAGTAACGTTGTTTCGCAGGATACTTTGGCGCAGGAGCAATTGAAGCTCGAGAGGCATCGAGCACGCGTGCACTCGTTTGTCATTCGAATTCTGTATCTGACTGTGATCGCTTGTACGCTTGGATATTATTCACGCAGTTCCTTTTAACCCTTTGCACCCGGAGCTATTTTAACTGGAAAATTAAACGTTTCTCCCTCGCTGGAATATATCCATTCCCTACGATTTTTGAAATTTTATGGATATCAAATTGGGGTATAAAATACCTCATACGATATCTAAATGTTTAATAATTGATCACAGGTACCGCGATATATCAAACAATGTAAACAATATTTCGAATAATGGTACAGCAATTTTTAACGATGCTTACTCTCGCACTCGGAAAGTGAAATATAATGGTGAAAACGAATTAACGTATTCAAGCTGGATAAAATGAATTCGCCGAGAGTTCGCGGAATTCGTGCAGGTGCGGCGGATATTATCACTGTGGATCCCGTGAAACTCGTTTCGTCGGCAGCGTTCCGTGGCCACGTGGCGTTCAACGTCCCCCGGGACTCCCATGCAGGGAGTTCACGCGGAGTTCCGGCTGAAAAATGAGGGATGAGGGTATCTCGCGCGAAAGAGGATTATCATACGATCCACCCCTAACGTTAGCCAACTCCGTGGCTCGCCGCGCCGGAGCGTGGCTTCTTCATTTTTTATTCGCATTATTCGTGCTCAGGCTCGATCCGCGCGGAATTAGTTCCTCCGCCGTTGCACACGCGGAGACGCTCCCTTTCTTCCATCTCCAGAGAGAATGGAAAAGGGGGGAGAGAGAGAGAGAGAGAGAGAGTCGTCCTTTGGAAATTCATGGAGAGCTCCCGTTGTTTTTTCTGCTCGACCCGCCGAGAAGGGGTTGCACAATAAAAAGTGCCGCGCAAAAGGAGAGAGACGATAATGCCCCAGCGTTCAGTTTGATTGCGGCAATAAACGTGGCTCGAGCGTGTTTTTGTTTCGCCGCGGCCCTCATTGCTTATTCCCTCGCCGAGATGAGAAACGAGAAGCGCAACGATACACTCTTGAAAATAAAAGTGTATATCCGCGCTCTGTCCTCCTCGTGCGTGCGCCAAGTTATCGCTGTTCAGATGTTTGCCTTTTTAAATTCCAGAAGCGCCCGAGTACTCCGAGGAAATTGCTACGGTCGATTCAGCCCCGGGAGTTTCACAACTTCTTCCGACGACCAATTAGCTGCTTGTCCTGCCGATGAACATTCGAAACTGTGCAAAACGATCTACGATCTTTGCTCCTTTCAGTTCAACGAAATAGAAAAGCCTTTCTATCTCATAGACTGGATATGCTGGAGTTACGGTTTTTCTCTGCTGAAATGAAATACAATATCGACGGATGAAATCTTTAATCGTCATTCCGTCCAGCTTGATTCAGTGAAAACAGTTAATTCGGAGAGAAGCCGAGTTCAAAACACGTTGAAAAGTTACGCTTCGTTAACCATCGTGGAAATACAGCGGAAAATGCACATCGGATTCTCCTTGTCCCAACGGTGCACTTTTTCTCTACCTCGTAATATAAATTAATAAATAAATGTAATGCGTTTCATATATGAGCAGAATTTCAATAGCAGAACCACTGCAGGAAATGGAAATAAATTACATAAACTTTTCACTTGCTTTCTTGTCCCGCGGCTCTCTCTCTCTCTCTCTCTCTCTCTCTCTCTCTCTCTCTCTCTCTCTCTCTCTCTCGCATTCTTTATCCACTAAATAAAAATAGGATTTCCTGGTTATAATTTATCAAGAATCCTGTCGAGCACAAGCGCGGGTATTGTTGTCGCTATACAAAAGAGGATACAACGGATCGCGGTAGAAGAGACGTGAAAAAATAGACGAAACGGGTTTGGATCTTGTCAAGTAGACTGACGTCTGTTTGTCTGAGAATTCGCTGGCATAAAATTCCGAGTGCCGTGTCTTCCCGGGCACGTTCCGATTCCCGTGTTGTGCTCTTCTCAGTTGTGTCTCCGCGTCGCTTTTTCTTTTTCCTCGTGTATCGGTGAAGGCTTCACAATCTCCTCTCGTTATTTCCATGGAGAAATGGGGAGCCGTTCGTATTTGAATCCGCAAAATGCTGTCGTATCTCCCAACGCTGCTCTTTTCGCTAGGAATTTATTCGGCTACGAAAAACATTCGGAACTGGAGCTTTTTTGTAATTGATATGATACAATTTTTGTAAAGTGTAACATTTTTAAAGAATTAAGGAGCTCGTATTGACATTTTGCTCGCGGTATGTTCCGAACGGTGGCCCGTGAAAGAAAAAATGTTTGAATTAAAATTCCGCGAGGTGACTATGTCTAAGTTTCCAGCAGAATTTGCATGCGTTTCTAAAGCAGCAAGCAGCTGATAACGTATGGACATGGTTGGAGGTGTTCATCCCGACGGTTCGACCGTTTAAATGCGAACGAGACGCCGCGCCGCGCGCCGAGCAAGAAACATCGAGCGAAGCTCGTAACATAGGCTGGCAAAAAGTTCCGTGGGACACGTCGTCGTAAAGTCTCGGCGGCGCTGTTGCAGAGTACCCGACGAGATCATTCGCCGCGCTATTTATTCAGAAGCGACCCGATGCAACAAAAACGCGAAACCGGGTACACAACGTGTATTCCGCTCGCGAAGCCGCGTACACGAACGCGGGGGACAGTTTTCCGCGCGAACGAGCAGACTTCATTTCTGTGCTGAAGGGGGAAGCATTTTCGTGATTCCCGGAGCGTGAAGTTTTCTCATTACGTTCGTTATTGTCGCCTGTGTTCGAGCATAACGTGTCCCGCCGCCGCCAAGCTAACGAATATTCCCAACAAATTATCTCTGTCATCCCGCGGCGCTAACGGGCTCGCGCGCGCGCGCGACTATACTATTCGGTTTCTATTAATACAGAGGAAGTTTCAGGCTACGGTAATAACCGTGACTTCAACAAATGAGAATCACCTTCGAAATTATTTAAATTACTTTATAATTATACGGGCACGTGTGCTCTCGGCACGACCTCGAAACCGCGAACTCGTTTAGGGGAGCTGGAAGCTTCAAAGTTGCGCGGGAACGTGAAACGAGAAATTTACTTTTCTGGGAATATACGGGAAGGATTTGTTATACATATATGTACTTATATGAAATTACGGTGTGTACCATAGATTGCTTATAATGATTTAAATCATAAAGAATTTATTCTTTGGTGCCAATTTGCTGTTTATCCGGACAGAGGGATGTTTGTTTCCGCAGGCTGATTGGCAAAGGATTCGCACAATGGGCTAAATAATAATTGACAAGGCAACTCGATAGAAGTTCCGAAGTTCGTCCCACTTTGGATTCCATCTGACATTGCGCAGGATCACGTCAGCTTGTTAATACGCTTCGAAAGCTGGCTCCAGCTGACGCGATTATCGGTAGCATTCGATGAACATTGGCCTGTTACCTCGAATTTGGTTCAGAGCACAGGACGTTAATGGAACGATGTCCGAAATCGGTGGCAAGAGATTGCCCGGGACATGTCTCGGTTGAAACAATTCCGACGAAAGTTCCTCTTTCCGGGAATATGACATCTCGATTTAAATGGTTCTCGACACGACCTCCTTCGTCTCGGTTCCCGCGTTTCGTTGACATTTTTTTTTCTTCGTTCCCCTCGTTAGATCGCAGGAACTTGGCCTTGGAAGGCTGAACCAATTATTGGACAGGGGTTCTGGATAGCTCTCGCGAGCAGTGCTACCCTCGTAGCCTGAATTTTTCACCCGTTTCGCTCGCCCCGGGCGTTAATTACTCTCTCCTCAGTAGAAAATATTCAATCAACCGAGGAAACGCTGCCGATCGATAGCCGCATATCCCAACACTGTCTCGCGCAGTGCCGCGCCGCGCCGCGCCGCTTCCATTAACCCTAGCTCCGACGCGACGGCCGAACTAATTTTTCTTCTTCAAACAATTTTTTATCTACCCTCGCTGTTTACAGCTGACCCTCGATAATCGAAGCCTCCCTCCGGCGAATCTAGCCTCGAACAATGATCATTGCGGACGCGCGAGCTGCACAGAGCTCTGCTCTGCCCTTCGGAGACCAGCATTTTCGACATTCGAATGGGTAACATTCAAACTACAATTAATCCCGTGCTTATTTCCGGGCTACCAAACTTGTTTCAACTTTCAACCATTTCTGCTGAAATGACAAGCTTTAGATCGTGACTTTCACAATTGTTCAAGTTGCTAAGCAGCTTTCGAACTGAGTGAGCAGCTCGTTGAAACGTATCGAATACATTCTTCTATTCAAGCATATCAAACACAAAATAGAAAATAAATTCAACCTTGTCATTTTCGTGAATCAACAGTGAAAGATGACGATGCTTGCGTGTGAAGAGTGCGTAGATGAAATTTTGAAGGTTTCTCGGAGGGTTACCGTTTTAGGAAATCTTGATCGATGCCGGAATTGATGGTATAATTAGACTGCGAGCCCCGGTGGGCGTTAATGGGCAATGCTCACCGAAGAGCCAAGGACATCGCGCAATTAGGGTCATTAGTAGTTGGAGTAGTTTCATAGGTGCTCCACCCTAGTGCCCTCCTCGATTCACCACTTCCATTTCCATCTGGAAAGGCAGGGGAACGGTGTCGAGTGGAATCTAATTATTGGCTACTGATCGGGGACCGGTGGTTTCTGCCCGGAAGTTCCAAGGATCCGCGTCGGAATTAAGATTGGGAACCCTCGGTCAATTTCCTGCCGGTGCTGTCCCACCGATATTTATGTAATTGGGTCAGCCGGTGATTAGTTTAAGAGTCGATGGTTTCGAAACTTTCGAGAAGAGAATCTTCCGTTTCTCCATTCAACGATCTCGCAGGGAATTTCTCATATTTCCACCCCCACCTCCCTCATCAGATTGATAAATTCTTCTTTACGATGATATTAATAGATCTTTTAGAATCCCCATGAGAAAGTTACGATCGATCGATGAGAGGAAAATAGGCGATTCCCATGCGGATCACGAATTTTCGCAATTTCAAGTTCCCATAAAGTGGTGCGAATCACTGGGGGAGAAGCTCTGGGGTTCTCAGACTTGCTGGGAATTTTTAAAAACCTCTCGCTATCGACTCTTGATAAATAAATCTACCGCGAAGGCTGTTCTACATCACTATCCCTGTACACTGTACAGCTTTTTCTGTGATAAAGCTGTGCAATTCGTCTATAAATTGAACAGCTGCTATTTATCATATGTATCATATCATTCACGTTCTGTATTATTTTTCGAATAGGGGAGACGGAGGGTTCGACTAGGCGAAGACAGCGTTTACCGGGAGCGTCGATAGCTGATTTCTGTTAACGCTACAGGCACAGTATGTCGTTGCACTGTACACGGGGTAACATCGACCCGTGAAAAAACTTCGGAACGCTCTGGGAAACAAATTTCCTTCTGTGGTAGACGAAACTTCCCCTCTCTTTTCCCCGTTGATTGGCTAAACGCCGACCCACTTTCAAATTTCTCCCAGTTATCGACTTTCGCATTCTGCGAGAGAGAGAGAGAGAGAGAGAGAGAGAGAGAGAGAGAGAGAGAGAGAGAGAGAGAGAGAGAGAGAGAGAGAGAGGGAAGGAAAGATATAACGCAATATCCTCGATGAATAGTTTTCGCGGAGAATGGTACCGGAGAGGGGATGAGAGAAAAAGGTGGAGAAGTTTACAAAAAACTGGGAAAAAAAGAACGGAGAAATGAAAGGAAGAGAAAAATGTTCATGGAATCGTGACGTTTTGTTTGTCGAGGGACAATGGGCATCCGCAGAAGTTTGACGTAATTAGGATTTCGTTATGGCTGCAGTTTCTGCCGCGGCAACAGTCTCTCTCTGCCCCTCTCTCTTGCTCTTGCTTTCTCTCGGTCGCGATTATGTCTGCGTGGAAACGTGGCGGCGCGGCGCGGCGCGGCGGTCCGCAGTCTCTCTGAAAGAACTTTGCTGCGCGTTAATTCGCGGATAACTGGAGCTTCCACGCGATATCATTCCGTTTCCGAAATTAACGTAGCGTCAGGAATTCCATTGCACCGGTTAATTGGGATTATCAATGGCAAAAGGCGCGCGGCTTGTTCTCCGACTGGTTTTACCCGTCTTGAATGTCCAATTAAAATTAATTTGCGACCTTGTGAAACTTTTCACCGGCTGTTGTTGCGCCGATGATGTTCACGCCGCGAGTGACAGTCATTATCGAAAGTCGTCGCCAGTATCCCCCTGCGATCGATTGGATCAAAACTGCAATTTAATACGGTGACTCGAATTAATAGTATACGGACGCTCTGAAAAAGACGATAACTTTTTTAATATTGTACTACACGATTTGAACTTTTTTGAGAAGCTGGAGCAATTGGTATACTGCAGGCTGCGAAACGTCTTTTTTAGAGCGTCCGAGTATTAATAACTCGAGTCACAGTAACTGCACTTTCGACTGTAATTATTTGATTGTTGTACAGTGACACCGGGATGGAATAACGAAATGTTTGGACAGTTTTCAGGAAATTGAATGGCGAAGGTTTTCAATAGATTTGCGTTTTCAAGTGATCGTTGTATGTATACAGTGTATTGTTAGTGTATCCCAAAGGAACTCATTGACATTCAATTGACGGTGTATCTTGCACGATCCATCACACACAGGGTAACTAGATTATCCTGTTTATTTACGCTGACTGATACATGTATTATAATTAACATCCAATTAGAATTAGATTAGCCCCCTGTCGTTCATGGATAATTACGTTGCGTCCTGGTAATAACTGGGCCATGGCATTAATCAGGAAATGCGTGCACGCGCAGCATTGCCTTTCGTTCAGGGAAACGCCGCCGCGCCGCGCCGGTAATTGCATGGCTATGCGATTATGCGAAAATTCCTATATGATTTAAATCCGGCGCGGCGCGACGAGACTTTCAAGTGTTGACGACAGCTTTTACATCGTAAATAATTATATTTCGCATCGTTATTGTGTGAATTATCCATTTGGAGTTAGAGCACGAGTAATTCGTAACTGTGGAACAGATATACGTATACATACCACGTTAATTAATTCTTATTTAATATTTATTGCTTTCAGGGGGGATTAATATTAGAGGACAAGCATCGCGTAATTATCCATTCAGTGGTATCGACGGATTCAAGCACGATTAAATTACAGCGTAATTATTCGATAAAATCGGAATCGAATCGAATCGAATCGAATCGAAATATTTACTGCTCGAGACTATTTTCGAGGACCTACATTTAGCGAGCTGTAACATTCGATTTCGGCTATATTTTTCGCTGGAACTTATGCACAGTGTTCTATATCGCGTAAGACCTGAAAGGGACTTTGAGACTCTTGAGTGAGAAATCGTGTCACAGACCAGTGGAACTTTGTTCGTGACGGCTTCGCGAATAAAGATATGGCGTTTCAGTTACCGTCGAAAAAATTTCGGCGATTCGGTCCACAGAATATTCCATATTCCAGCCTGTTCTCAGTTTTTAGTTTTTACTCGAAAAATGTATTATACATCTGTAATTATATGTATGTCGCGGCACTAACATTTTGGCGCGACCCGTGCGCCCCGGCGTTAATACGTTTCATCGTCGCGTGTCGGCTGTCGAGTATTCCGACCGTTTGACTCTGCGGAGACGCTCTCGATCGTTCGTACGCTAAACAAAATCTGCCGGCCGGTCTCGGGCCATCGAGGGCCTTGCCTCGCATTTTCCCCACTCCGCAGAGTCACTCCGTCCACGTGCACGCATTCTAAAACGGAGCCGATTTTGTTTGTCGCAGCCGCTCAAACGTTTCGGCCGCGCGTAAGAGAAACCGATCCCGACTCTTGCGGCCGTTGAAACGTCTCGGCCGCGCTACAATGTAAATGCACGCGCGAGCACTCAGCAGCCGACTCCTACAACTTCCAACGGCCAATCCTTAACCTATGCTTATTCTAAAAACGCGCTTAAATCTACAACATGTATGTAAATATAGTATACATCTGCTTCTCGAACAATGGTAGGAATTTTTAATATACACGATCGCCGTTCGGGACTCGTGGCGAGCTTCTAAATACATATAACGAAGCAGCCTTCTGCATATTAAAATTAAAATCCTGTATTAGCTTCGATAACGCGAATCCATGTACCTGGTTCTATCGGTATATTTACGCAAATATTGATTGCTAAATGGAACCTGTCGGTTTCGACCGCGTAGTGCACCGTTTTTCGAATTTATCGTTTCATAATGAACCCCGGCATAGCTAGAAACCCGGAATTCCCGCAAGTAGCACGAGTCACCGATAAAGTCTCCGTCAAGAGAGCGCGAGCGTCCCGTGAAATCGCGAGACGAAGGCTGAGATCGAAGTGAAAAAATCGATTCGCGAGAACGAAGTCAAGCCGGGATAGAGAACCGATTCGCGCGTGTTAAGCCCGAGAACCCATCGCGTAATTTCTTTTCACCGCCTCGCACAGCCGGCTTCTCGCACCCGATGTTTTCGCTCAGCTTGACCTACAGTCCGCCGAGCTTAAGCTGCTTAGAACTCTCGGTAACCCGTCTATGCGGCGCGACATTTCTCGATGCACACACGGCTCCCGTTGCCATACACCATGCACCGCGACAATCTGTAGTACGAATTTGAGAAGCACTAGACGCCATCTCGGCGTCGGCGTAACCCTGATATATCGTCGGATCAAGCAACCGACGCGCGACGGCGCGGCGCCCTTCCGAGCGGATTTTCCGTCGATACAACTCACCCTCCTTGCCTGGTAAGTAGAATTTCGTCCTTGTTGCTTGCTTTGCATGCTGGAAACCACTCGATATCTTTAGAACAGTTTACCGTAAACATGTAGCTGGGGGTGGGGTGGGGGGGGCTGTTGTACATTATTATTATAATGTTTCGGAATTGAATGTTTAGTTTGGCGTCACGATGGCAACGGGGAATTCGCAATTAAGTTCGCATTCATTGCCAAGAATCGAGCTCCTCGTAATTAGAGAATGCGGACAAAGCTACAAAGGAGCATTCATCTATAAATTAGGTTAGAATACAAAGAGGAAATAAACGGGCTAGAGTATCCCGAAAACGCAGAACAGCAGTTTCAATTTACCCCGCGACCGTCGATTGTTATTAAAACTCGACCCAGAACTCCGGAACGTCCTCTCTATAGAGATCCTTGACGCGGCTGAGGAGTCGTTTAAGCATTAGTTAACGTCGACATCTTGAAGAGAGAAATTTCGTGGCGGTCCGCGACGGATCGTTGGATTAAGGATATTCTTAAGGAGACCGGTCTTTTTTGTATGTATCTGTTTTGAAAGCGGTCGGGGACAGCGCTCGTCGCGTCGTCGCTTGTACCAGCGCTGATAAACGTGCCAGCCTTGCGCGATGCAGAGGGGATGCAGAATAATGGAGTACGAGTGGTATCCCATTGTGGCGAACACAATGAACCTCTCGTTTGAGCATTCCTAAGGAGAATGTCTCTGGCAGTTCGACGCGATTCAGGAATAAATGCCGCCTCGCACCCTCGTCAAACAACTTTAACGGTCCGCGGATATATTGCCGATGTCATTTACAGTAATCCCCAACCAACTCGGCCACATTTCATTGCCATGACACGGTTCGCCGCGCGCCGTTCAGAATTTCATTACGCGCACCGCGCTATTAAACGTAAATTTTACTCTGACGGGTTTTTCTTGTTCAGCTTTCGAATGGTTCGATAGCCATGGAAAAACCTCTAATTGCAAGTGCAGTTCCGACCATCTTAATCTGCTAGGCCCTAAACGAGTGGAATAATTCGAGAAGCATCGTACCTCGGCTTCTCCGCGAGTGACAGAGTCGACCATGGATCTCGTACAGTCGACCGCGCTCGTTCGATCCGACAGCGATTGTATCGTTCGGGAAAGTTTCCCTATTACAGGCCCTATCTGAGAGCAGCGTTTCAGGAGTTTCCTGAAGGAGTGGCGCCGCGCCGCGCCAGCGTGAGCCAGCTCGCAGATTGCGCGATCGCTCGCAGACGGAAGTCGTTTAATTTACCGCTGCGCGGAGATACACGAGTGGTAACAATGCCTCGGACGTCGTAACACCGTCGACAGCCGCGGCCGGTGATCTCGGATGCGAGGCGACGTAACCTCTCGACGCTATCACGGATACTCTGTGTGCCTGTAAGTCGTACGCCAATGGTGAAACGCGCTACGATGCGATGGGACGCGGAAGATGGTGACGAAGGACGTTCGTGAATTTACGTCGCCGAGATATAAACCGTATGCACGGTCCCCATTGTCTCGGAATGTATCCCCTGGCAACGCTGTAAATCGAGTAATCCCCTCGATTTGTGATATTTCGCCGACCCCTTTCCAGAAGGGATATCGAATGGGGTTGCCGGGATCGCGTTCGCTAATCGATGGAGACCCGGAGGACTTGGGCCACCAACGTTTTGCAAAAGTGTTAGACGCGTGTTTTGTTTTGGAGGTGAAAATAGCCCTAAGAGTTCGAATCACCGGTTGCTAGCGAATTCGTCGATTGTTATTCAACGAGTTAATTGGTTGGTTCATCGTTTGGCCCATTCATTAGCTCGTTTAACAGGTGTATACACCGATTAATCGACGGTGCTCGAGTGGTTTGAAGAGAGCGAGCTGGTATCTAGACTGCTGTATATAAGAGGGCCTTTCGAGATTCCTGATGTTTCTCGAACATCTAGCAGACACCGGCCTATTTTTCCGCGTGTTATTAATTCTCCGATATCTGCGGTCACGCGGACGCTATCGAATCGTCTGCGCGTCCCATCAGGATCCACTCGGCCGCCCACGCGAATTTGTTTGCGGCAAGATGAAACTGTGTCCGCTCCGTCACCTTCCCTATTTGCCGCGCCCATCGGACCTCGAAACTGTCAGGGACGAGAGTTAAATCGGAATCGCGGACGTTCTGTTCCATATACGGAATCAGGCTACGTATTATCAGCCGCGGAGCCTATCTGGTTCGTCGGTGCTATATTTAACCGGCGATCGAACTGTTGTTCGTCAATACAAAAAGACAAAGGCGAGAAACGTGTACCGCATGGACGTGAAAACGCGACTGTTACACACCTCCAATACTTTCCTCTGTTCTCGATCTGAATTGTGCTTCACACACATTTGCTTGTTATCGAATCGTTGCTAGAAACAGGAATACATGTTTTTGATATTGTAATATTTCTGGTGTACCTTAAAATCACGAGGGAAGGTAATAACACAAAATGGGAATAATAATTCAAGACTCGAGCGAGCAAATGGAAAATTGTCTGCAATCTTCCGGCGCAGCGGTAGAAACATAAGACGGAGAATGTACTTCGCCCGTGTCGGAGTTGTCATTCAATTACACCCGACGGACGTGTATTCGCCGTAAACGCGTTTCAGAGTTTGTAACAACGATAATACGTCTTTATTAGCCGCGCGTAAATTCGGAAGCGGAAACAGCCATTACACGCTGACAAATTAATGAGACGAAATGAATCGCGTCTCTCGAAACTTCGCCAACAGATAGTTACATATTTTCATTCGGCGTTCGCTCGCACTTAATCCGAGGAGCGGATCGAAACCTGAGAGTATCGCAACGATAATATTGAGAGAGAACCGACGAAGAAGATATAGCGAGATTTAATTAGTTCTGAAATCCGAGTCGATCAGGTTGCGGCGAAGAAATCGATTCGCAGCGACTCCCCGGAGCCACTTGTTAGCATCGTGCGCGCGTTGACGAGTAATTATTATAATTCGTACTTTACGCCGATATCGAGTTTAACGCGAACGTCATTATGCTACGTCGCGCGACTGTTTTGCAGACGCCTCGGTTTCGCCGGTTTCGGGACGCCGCGCCGGAATTATTAATTAAATACCATTTGAACAAGACGCCCGAAATGAGAACTACGAGCAATGAAAATTTCAACGTTCCCCACATTGTTATGAGAAGTAATAGCCGGCATTATTGTAACTACGTTAACCGTACCAAACTGCTCGAAACTGGTAAAGCGAGTGAATTCAAGACCCCGAACGCGCGCACAGACTCCTTCACAGACGGAAATAAGCACCGCGCTCTTCTCGTCTGAACAGAATCGTGCTTCCGCGAAACATTATTTCAACATTACCAGTGTTACATTATTATCAAAATTATTCCTCTAAAAGCACTGTTAGTGTTTTATATAACTGTGCTATGCAATCTTAAAAATGTACTTTTCTCCCTCGCAAGAATTTCAAGCGAGTCCTGTGCAATTAGCAGAGACTGCAGATCTTTATGCATTTATATAGTCAAATTGAGAAAATGAAATTCACAAGATTGTTGGAGAATTTAAAAAATTCAGTATGTCGGCATATGATTATATCTCCTCTATGAAAATCATTAAGGGAAGAAATAACATTCAATATAGTTTCTCATACTCTATACAATATAATTCTTATATCTTGCATAAAGATCCGCAGTCTCGTAATCAGCGGATTTCGTACAGGTTGTTACCGGACGGTGGAAAGGGAGCCATTCTTTTCGAGAGATCTCGAGTTACCGGAGTTATTCGTACGATAACTGATTTGTAGCCCCGTGCCAGCACAAAGACATAAATCTTCTTCCCACCCCTACTGTCGGTTCTTTCTGGACCAGGTCTGGCCTCGTTCACGCTCACGTTCGCGAGCTGTTCTTGTACGTGTGCGCGTTGCCCTCGTGCTTTCCCGGGCCGAGGCTCACTCGTGCGAGTTTCCTCTGCTTCTACTATCTGGCATCCGACTACTGTCACAACAATATCCTTCCTTGCTCCTTCGCCACCTTCGTGATTTATCCCTGGATCGCCGCCGCGGCCGCATCAATTAAGCAGGGCCGCGCGTTCATGTTCGCGTAATTATGGGCCGAGACTTTCACGGTCGTTTCGCGGCCGGATCGTAAAAAATCGGGGAAAAGAGCGCCGATGATTTACGAGCCGGCGCGCGGCGCGGCGCGGCGCGGCGCGTCGGATACCTGGACCCTTCCTTTATGCGGGAATTACGTCGTAAATTGATAAATATTGTCGCGATACTTTTTCCCGTCGTAGGTTGTGTTCCTAACGCAAGAAACACACCGCGAAGAGACAAGCGATAATTGTTAAGATCAGGAGCATCCCACGGAAACGGCTTCTTCAACGAACTCGCGAAAACAGAAATTAAAACGATACTTATTATCTCTGTCGACGAATAACCGCGCTATATACCCGCGCAGAAGAAAATCAACTCGACGTTCAACTTTACAAAACTTTCTATTCCATTATGCGCTGCGCCCAACCGCGGCCGCTATAGAAACTTAACATTCCGCTCATTATACATTCGCTGTCCGCTGATATAAAGCCAATTTCTCAACCAAGAACGTAAACCATCATTTCAATTCGAGCTAAACCGTGTACAATTCTCTTCGGTGAGTTTTAAACTGCCAACACACATTTGTGACAAAATTACGCGAATTATCAGTTTTCCACCGAACAAGTAGTTCTAACGTGATATTTTCAAGAAGCGCGCTGGTTTACAGAGCAATTAAGAATAAATTAAGGGTTTTACGGTATCCGGGAATGTGTTGAAAGGGTGATTTTCACCCGAGGGAAACTAGGAGATGGGAAGCGGAGTCTGGGGAAAAAAGACGAGCGAGAAAGTGGAAGGTTGCGCGCACCAAAAACACGAAAGGTAAGAGGAGAGAGGCTTCTCTCTCTCTCTCTCTCTCTCTC
The DNA here is from genome assembly GCF_051020765.1 of Lasioglossum baleicum. Taxonomy (NCBI): domain Eukaryota; kingdom Metazoa; phylum Arthropoda; class Insecta; order Hymenoptera; family Halictidae; genus Lasioglossum; species Lasioglossum baleicum. The sequence goes on from NC_134936.1 coordinate 18,208,407, forward strand.
TCTCTTTTGTGTGAAGTAAAGAATGGAGTGTTGTCGGTAATTAGGGATCCCGAATCCGGCCTGGTGGATTTCCACAATCATCCGGCAGAGTCATCGTTGCCTTCGGCGTGTATTCCACGCGGGACGACCCTTTCACCCGTCCGAGGTGGGCCGTCGTTGATGATTTATGCCCACGCGTGTCACATTGTGTACCGTTGCGTGTGTCGCGCTAACAACGTACACGGCAGCCGCGATTATGCGGCAGCAGCGTCGTCGTTATACGCGCCGCGCCTCCCCATGAAGCATCGCGTGCGCATTTACGCGGCGATATGTGCATCCAGCCAGTTTCGCCCGTCCGCACTCGTCCCGTATTTGTCTGCCACTGCTCTCGGATGCATGCTCGGCTACGCCGCGAACGAGCCCTGCATGCTTTCGTACCCCCGTACGAGGTCTCGTTGTACTTTTGTCGTGATTTTACTAGCCACGGAAGTGGTATAGGTCGACCACCACACACCGAACGGCGAACGGTTCCATTGACTTTCCACTGGCCGGAAGAAACATCGATTTCTACCAGTCAGAAAAATGGGCTGGCTTACTTACGCTCCCGCTCTCATGAGTCTTAGGACACCTCTGGTTTTTAGCAAAACTGTGGCATTTCGTACAGATTATCAACCTTTAACCGTGTATTAACTACATTATATAAATATAATGATGTCGATCGGAAACACACTGAGAAAAATATGTAAAAAGTATTTGGTTCAATTTCAATGTAATAATTCAACTGTACATAGACAGGTACGAAACTTTTGCCCTTCTTCGAAAACACATTTCTGGAATATTTTGGCTCGAGAATGGAATAGTATCGGAATAACAACAGAAAGTATATGGAAAAATTGATCACGCGAATGCCAAGAATAGTGGAAACTGTAATAAAGGAACGTAGCGGATTCTTCTCTCTCGGTGAAAAGAAAATATAAATAACTTTTTACTTGTTGCGGTAAGATTATTGATATACGAGTGCAGCATCCTTTCCTTGACATGTAAACCTTTAAACGAGGAGAAATTTGTTCGCATCCTTCAACGATCGTTTAATATTTGCAGAATTCAATACAAATATGATCACTGTCCTAACACAATAAGACTTATGAGCGGGAGTCTAACTATTGGCGAGATATCGCGTTTACAGTTTACGAGTAAATTCCAAGGGATCTTCGAAGCAACATGGAACATGGAATTTGTTATTAAACGACGAGGGGTTGAACATTCATCGAGGAAGCATCGTTTGCGATAGACAGATTGAAAGTTCGAAGAATGGAAGCATCAACATTCCCGCTGCATTATGACCGGTAGTCATTCACGAGAGACTGCGTCTCTAGGAACTGAATACACCTTTTTATAGGCGCACGAACAATAAGCGTGATCCTCTAAACGGGAGCACGTCGACTAGCAGCGGCATGGAAAGAGGGAACACCTGGGTGTCCCTTTAAACGGAGGTTCCATCGCGTCTAATTAGAATTCATTGGCGAATCGATGTTTCGCTCTCGGAGAAATGGACTGACCCATTTTTTTTCGACTGGTGCACGCGCCTTTTCCCAAACCGTTTTCCTCCGCTCGAAGGGGGTGTGGGAAAACAGTTTGAAATTTTACGGAACCCTGGACCCCGGTGGTTAAACGCGCGAAACTTTCTTGTCCGAACCAATTATCCGCGCACTTAAGCGCGCCGCGGGCTTTACCAGCGAGAGGTCTCGCGGTGTAAACTCGTAATGCCGGCGATTTCGGCTGCTGCACGAAGCTCAACCCTTCGCGCTAATGTTCCTGGACAGGGTGGAGAGTTTATCGTATGCGGTAGCGATAATAATCGCCGCAATATGACCACTGATGCATGTAGTACGCTCGTTGTTCATAAATCACGGCGCGAACACCGTGTTCCGACGTCCGCCGCGTATCTGAGCACTCGTGCCGCCCTGGGAATTTATTCTAGACCCTCGCGGTTCAAGTTGAATCATATTTTCAATTCTATTCCCGCGAGGGGAGGGGAGGGGGGGACATTTTTCATTAGAAAAAGGTTTTCACGCGTGGAAACCCACCTTAATAAACCTTAATAAAGTAGAGCGATAAAATGGATTTGAAACCCTGACGAGACTAAATATTATTTTAAAAAAAGATTCTATTCCTTCGAATATGTGATACGATATAACCGAGTGATTTTAGTGATATCTATAATTTTATTGGTACGAAATGGAGGTGGAACTATCATAAAAAATTCAGTAATTAAAGATTTGTAAGAGTTTCCCCGTGATTCCTTTTCCCGCGGATTAAAACGGTTTGCAGAGCTTTCACATCGAGCTTCGGGGACTGAAAGCACGCTAAAAGCTCCACAAGCAAACGTCGGGGGATATTCTTTTTCACTCCATCGCTTGCTTTGGCGCTATTAAATGTCGTTTACATTTATGGAGTACGGGCAGGAACCACACGCAGGAACAGATCCGTATCGCAACGAGTGCTGGTCGAGATAGGGATCTCTTAAAAAATTCCCGGCGACCCCTGTTCCCGTCGGTGGTTATCCACCCCTCAGGATGCATCAACCCCATTACATCGAGGCGTTCGCCCTCGGTGAAGCCCTTCAGTCAACGTGGGAGCACGTCACTTCAGGGAAAATGAAACCACTCGCGGGAGGGTTGGAGGACGCACCCAACCAACCGTAGAAAGAAAAGGGAAAACTTGGATAGGAAGTAGGAGGAAAAAGAGTGGAGGAGAAAGACTGGAAAGAGAGGCTGGAAGAGACGAGACGTGGACGTCGTGTTAAGCTGCTACGTGACGACGACGTCGTCATTGTTTCATTCCGGTGACGGCGACGGGCGGCAGAGGAAACTTTCCCCGCGGCGGCGGAATGACAAACAACTCGAGAAGTTCAAAGACGGGGCACCGGTAATATTTCTGTTTCGTATTAGCCTCGCGCGTCCCAAACTTTCTGGTTAATTAAAGGACCGATGCGACGGGACGAGGACGGATGAAATAAAGAAACGCGGAATGCACAGTGTCGCGAATACAGTGGCGAATTCGGCCGAATTCGTGGCAAAAATTCATATCTGGAAATCTATAACGAATTATCGAAATAAATGCCAATGGTAAATTTTTCAAAGTTGGATAAATGTTTTTTCTATTTTTAGCCAGGAATTTCGCCGAACTCGCCGCTATGCGTCACGGAGAAAAGAAAAGTCGAGGCTTTATGCCGGCCAGGTTTTGATTTATCCGAGGAGGACAGCCTGCTGCCATTGTCGAGAGATCGTATCTCGCGGAATTACGGTCTCAACGTGTTTATTCGGCAAATAATCCCCCCCCCCCCTCTATCTCGTCCCCTATACTATTCTCTTTCTCCCCTTCTCTCTATCCCTCTTCTTCGTTTTTTCTCTATTCTGTACATATCCTCGGACGAATGTTATAGCAAGTAACATGCTCGCGAAACTGGAACGCCCCCGGTAATGGATCCACGGCGAAGTTGCCCGCGTTTTTAACGCGCCCGTTCAGAACGGTTCCCCGGAACATATTTCACGATGGAGAATTTTACTTCGTTATCGAACCCAAGCCACTTGGCCGAAACGAACGCGATAAAACCGGCCGTTAATGCACATCCATTTCGGTTATTGTTCGCGAACGAAGCCACCGGCGACGCGTCGTAATGCACTTTAATTGCACCGGGCGTTTCGCGAGTTATGTACGCCCTGATATCTAATATACTCGAGCAGAGAACGACGAGGGGTGTGCAATCCTTCGAACGAATGCCTCTCCGGTGCGGTGGCGTCCATTGTTCCTTTGGATATGAAATTATTCGGCGACCGCGAACGGGGAGGAAATCGTCTGCTTAAACGTTACACGCTTCCTCTTTCTCTTTCATTTCATAATTTGTCGCATCGCGCGATTCAATTACCTTCTCACGTGCAGCTTTGCTAATCTACTCGAGACAGATTACAATGATGTACAAGTTTGAAATTTAACAGAGGGCTAGAGACAAGCATTGAACACAGTCCTCGTATAAGTAGAATAGCTCAAGCAGCAATCAGACAAATGGACAAGGACTTGGTGTCTGTCCAGCCAAGTGGAATATGCATATCCCACTCCCGTAACCGGACAAGTTAAATGGGACACTGTCCTCTTCCAAATAAGTGATATAGATCTCTGTCGTTCCAGTGGAATAAGCTGCCTTGTCCCGCCGAATAAGCAACAGCAACACGACCGTTCGTGATCGAGCGGACAAGTGGAATGAGACGATGCCTCGGTGTTTTATCAAGTTAGCCACGAACTCGTATACTGCTAAAAAGATTCATAATATTACAGGTTGAAGGGAATGTTCCGTCGTATTTCAAAGATAACACATTTGAATCAACTTATAAAAATAAATGTTTAATATGATTTATAATGAGATTTAATGATACAAAATATCCATTATTTGTAACAATATGTTGCCATTTTTCAGATAACCTGTCAATTCCTGTTTCCCAAAGACTCCTCGGCAACATGTGCTTTTCATTTACAAGCAAAATTATGATAATTAGGGAGAATTAAACACGGTATATAAAATATTTGTCTTCAATTTCCCTGAATCTATCGCCACGCAATTACCTGTGATAAATTTTGCAATATCCGCGAGATATATCGAGCCGGGGATCGTTGATTCCGCTCCCGTGATTTATCATTCAGTGTTTTAATTGTCAATATTGTGCTGGAACGAGGCAATCTGTTCTCTAAATTACGAGCAACGTCTTACGTGCGGAGATATACGAGGTTTACCGCATCCCTTCGCCGCGAGGGCGTCGCTAAGGGGAGGAACCGAGCATGATGTCTCCGACACAAAAGACCTGTTACATAATACAGGGTGTTCATAAATTTAGAATCCACTCAGGCCACGCTCGTGTAGCCGCCATGATATCATTTCCTGCTCTTCTTCGCTCGATGCCTTGCCACCCGTCCCTTTCAGAATCTTTTAAATTTCCAATAATCTTCGCTCGACCCGGTTTTCTAAAAACGTAATTTCCCTCCCTCATCGCCGGTAATCTCTGAATCTACAAAAATTTAATCAACTCCCAGCTGGCTCGCTCGAGCCATTAACAGCAATGAAACATTCACGCTGCTGGGAGAGAGAGACCCTGTTCATTTTTATCAGACCAAGTCGGGCAATTATTAATTTGCTTATCGTATAATCGAGTTTCCCGGTATCGTATAGATTTATCCAGTCCTACGGGGGTTCCTCGAACCCTGGGAAAAAGGAAGTACGCGTTAATTGCCAGAAAACGTCGTCGCCAACCTCGGGAAACCGAAAGCTCCGGCATCCGTGATAAATTATCCCGCGGGACGCAACGACTACGGTCGCTAGCGAACGCTGTCTTTATAGAAAATTACCGACCGATGAAAGGTTAAGACCTCCGAGATTGTTACGGAACTGAGACGTTTTAACCCTTCGCACTCGAAGCTGTTTCGATAAATTTAGAATTTCGTCAGAATCATTTTCAGCGACTCCTCAAAGTGTTCTTCGAGACTTTCTACAAAAGTAGGAAGCTCTCCGATCTCTCAGGAAAATTTCCAAGCGGCGTCTTCGCGGATTCTGTCGGGACACGTCGGCGCGTAAAATAATTAATACTCTGGGCAACTATTTTAATTAGCTGCGGGGCAGTTCGTTCCCAAACGTACCGTCCGAGTTAATTTTTTCCCCGGCGGCGCGGCGTGCGTCCTCGAACTTTAATAAACGTTCGTGCGTTGTCTCGGCAAAATTTCATTTGCATCTGGACCGCCGGCGGCCGTTTCTCCAAGTTCTTCGTGGCCGCAGGTAGTTCTCGGTTTGTCGACCCTCTTCGGGGGCTCAAAGGACGTCTGTGTCGGTCCGAGAGTGGTGGGAACGGACGCCGGAAAAGGAGAGGAAACAGCGGAGGGGCTCGGTTGAACGTTGAAAAATGTGTAACGCGGGGAAAGAAGGTTATGGGATCGTTCCGGCGCGGCGCACGGTCTGCTTTATATTCCCGTCTGTATCCCCGGTTATGAACTGGTCCTTTTTCCCGTGAAGCGTCTTCCGTGTGTGTACACTCCCGCTCATAAGTCTTAGGACAGTGATCGTATTTGTATTGCACTCTGTACAAATGAAATAGTCGTTGAAGGACACGAACAAATTTCTCCTTATTTAACCCCTTGCCCCTACGATTTATTTTACAATTTCAGTGATCACAACTTTCTTCGTAGTTCGTGATTTCCTAAAAAAGGAGAGAATAACATACATATTTACTAGACTCTGTTCCGAATCTTCATCACGAGTCTAACACGAGGTGAATAATCTCATAAACATGGTGTATAATTTATACGAAATACCAGAGTTTTACCGGAAAACCAGAGCTGTCCTATATAACTTATGAGCGCGATTGTACGTATGTATCTCAAAAGCATTGCCGCGGCCATAGAAGCGAGAAAAGACACGCGGGCAATGAAAAACACAGTGGTAAGGGTGGGGGGGGGGGGGGGGGTATTCGAAGGGAATACATACAGAGAAACAGAGTCGGTGTTCGAATAAATATGTAGGCGAGCACGCGTGCGTGGACACGGTAAAGCTAAAAAGAAGCTACGAAGCCGAAGGTGTACTCGGCGCGAGTGCATCGGTAAGACGTTTCGCGTGCAACCGCGAATCCTGGGATCTTATTCGCGGGCGCACGGTTCTTCGCGGTCGGATTCGCGTGCAGGATAAACACGGGAATAAGACACGGAGATAATGTTCTCTCTCGGTGTGTTGCATCGTTAATGGACGAATCATGTGCCGTTTCGGACCGATCGATCGTAAATCGCTTCACTTATCTTACGCGTTGATTATTCGTTGAAGCGGAATAATCGTCGCGCGACCCGATAATACCAATTGCACGCGCCAGTCGGGATAGATATGTACGAACGAGTAGTATCCTTCGTGAGAACCGTAAGCCCGGTGTATCGCGTGTAGGTCGCACCCTGGGAGTGATAACGGAGATAGCGTCACTCGCCTAGCTAATTACTAGTCACCAACTATACGGCTCCTGGGAGCCGGCTCATGAATGAACGTCCCTCTGTGTGCGCGTTACACCGGCGGACCGCTCGCGCTCGCTGCCCGGGATCTTGATGTCTGCATAATCTAGGAATAAGGATACCGTGTCCGCTGGTCATCAATTTATATGATAATATTTTGGATCCAGCTGCGATTAGCATTATGGGTCTTTTAGCCGCAACTGACAGGGAGCTCTCTGCGAGCTGTAGGCATCCTTAGAATCGTGTTACGATTTCGGTATTTTAAGGTGAAACGACGATGACCCGAAATCGCACTAGGATAAGGACCAGAAGTTTCATGAGCGCGGAATTGCGAAGCTACCAGAAAGATGGCGATAGATCATCGAACAAAATGGAAAATATTTTATTGATCAGAGTTCATTGGTTGAATGAAAAAATTGAGTTCTATTTCACCTTAAAATACCGAACTTACTTTCTTGCCAACCCAATACATTCTCCGGCTACGGAATTCTTCTCCTTGCCTGTGATCAATGATTATTATTGAAATAGTACCGAAGACCAACAACAGTTTATTCTTCGGTTAGCCCGACTATGGCATATACTTCTCTGGTCCGACCAGGTCGATTCCTTCCACTTGAGAAACCATGATCGCCTCGTTCCACTTATGTGATCATGATCGACTAATTCTACTTGCCTCGTTGGCGATCTTGTTATCGCGTGTTTCTCATCACTGATTCTCCCGTTCCACCGGTCTGACATATTTCACTTGTTCGACACGTAATCAATCTGTTCTATTTCGTCTGACCAATTGCAGTTTCAGTTTTGTCTGGTAAACGCGAAAGCCGTTTCGCTAGTTTTACTCAAGCCTGACGCTTTCGTCGTTTTTCTCTGCGGAAAATCATGTTTCCACGATTCACGAGTAAACTATACAGAGCCTGTTGACATCGCCAGCAGTACAAGCAACGAATGTGCAAGACTTCCAACTCGAATGCACATGCACCGTTGGCCGAACACGTCATGTCGAGGCAAACAATCAGATTTTCGTGCGTGGAACGTATGTAAATCTAACTCGACTTTCTATGCATTTAGAGCATCTGACTGACACGGAAAGCATGTTCCAGCATTTTCCTCCGAGTACAGGCAGATCTGAAGTTCGTCTAAGGTATCGATCGATCGTGAACAACATGTGCTCTCGAATAAATATTAAACAACAAAGATCCCCAATTATTATTCAATATATGTATAAAAAAAATATATATATATAGATATATAATAAAAATTGATTAAAAGTCAATTTTGTTCGACAGCTTTTCAGGGAACACATCGCTAATCCAGTGCACTCCACGCGCACGATAAATGCATAATGCAGTTCCGACCTGCATAACGCGGGACTGCAAACTCCGTGCACGTGTGCATGTGCGGGCACATGTGGCCAGACGTATGCACCGCAGACTACGCAACAGCAAACACCAGGAGCTGGTTGGTTAGGCCTGCTAGAATGCCGGTTGCAACCTAGAATCGTAATGTCATCTTGTTTTGCAACAATTCGTTCCACGCATCGCGACATATTCCTTGTCCGATCGCGTTCATTTTCCGCGTTCAGAATTTCACGAATCGACCGAATCGAACTGATTGAATCCGCGACGATTTACGACGAACGTGTTTTATTCGATAAACTCTATATTTTATGGGTGGTTGCGCGCTGGTCATCGATAAATTAATGAAAACGTAAAGTTGCATCGTTCAGCTTTCCACCAAATAAACCACCACGCTCTTGATCGATTCGGTAATTCATTCACGCGTCAGCGATCCGCGCTGCTCAACGAATATCGAATATTTTTTCACCACATGATTAATCTTTATGGATTGCTATCAATAGTTTATTGGATCACGCGCGAATGCGCCGACATCGAATGTAATCGATACGGTGTCGAAGTGAAAAAAGGAAACCTCGAAACCCGCTGTAAGCGTCCACGAATGGTGCTCCGGAACGAAATTGCTCGTAAATTCCGTGACGAAGAATCTTTTATCTCTTAATGTTCTCCCTTGCCCATCCCTCGTCGCGCTTGGCACTGTTACAAGATAAGGAATGCTCGGCTCTCTTCTTAATCTCCACTTTTTCACCTCGTTCGGCTGTGCTGCCAGCTGATTCCGTAACTGTGACTTACATTCACACAGCCCTCGCCTGCAATTTCTCTCTTTCCTGGGTGCTCTAGATTCAATAAAAACCACCTCGAACCGGCAATAACAACGAATTGAATCGTTGCGAAACGAGACCCCGATAATAATATGTAGCGAAAACAATTCTTGAGACTCGAGAGAAACCTTCCTCTCTTCCGCAGTTTAATTATCGGTTTACTCGGGGTGTGTGTCGATGCATCGAGTGACACTGGGGCTTGGAAGACGATTCCAGTGGATGCGCTAGGCCATAGATTTTCGTTATCGCAATGGTCGAGAGGGTGTTGCGGTTGCACGGGGACCCGGAGACACCGGGGCGGTCGGTGTTCGACAGTTTTCACGTGCCACCGCTCCCAATTTTTCTTCCGTGTTCCCAGTCACCGCGAGCCATCTCTGGCCGATTGTAACTGGACAGCCGTAGAGAAACTCCGTCCGGAGTAGCCGTGAAACTTTCCCACCCCGAGTAGGACGATTGGTTTCCGCCTGAAAACAGCTTTCAGACACCAATTACCGGTCCGACCGGCACGGCGCGGCGCGGCGGTCGTTCGACCGACACAACTGGATCTCGCTGTCAGGACTCCGCTCCTGCAGGAGTTCCGAACGATGGTATCCTGAGAGTTAGCGGACGTTCGGATGGCGGAGCCATTATCTGCCACCGGGTGCACCTGGAGCCCCCGTCTTTCCACGAAGTAACGACGCGACGCGACGCCGCGCCGCGCCGTGCAGTTGTCCCATCAATTACCGAGAACCTGCGACGGATTCCATTTTTCAACGAACATTGGCTTTGCTGTCTTACAACGAAGAAAATTTCACTCCTGATTTTATCCCTCAGATTTCTGTACACGATTTACGTACGAGTTCTTTAGTAATTGCTCGCACGCATCCCCCACCGTATCGACCAAACTAATATTGTGCAACTTATATTCCACAACGGCACTGTCACCGATAGAATTTGATATCTCATATCGGGGACTGAAAGAATGTTGTGACCTCTTACACCTCTTGCGTGACGTTTCTACGTGGGAAAGCTTATATTCAAGTAAATCATATACGTATACATATACATATGTATAGCGATCATCGAGAAGTCGAATTCACACACACGAGGACTTGTACTTTCGGTAATATTTAAATCTTTATCAATTAATATATAAAGAATATAATTAAAAATATTTGAATTTGGATTGGAAAATCGAGTGACATTTGTTTCCTGTAAACTAGACTGTTCTGGAACTTTTTCAACACTGTAGTATTCCTGACCAGTCTATCTGTTGTTTCAGGTCCGAAGAACGAAGTACGTCGGAACGATGTGAGAGGACTACATGGGTGAACACCAACCTGGCAAGGAACACTCGACGAAATCACGAACACGTGGCGAGACGTGAAGCGGGGTGAGTTCGAGTGACGCCCGTCGTTGCATTCATAGTTGTCCGCGTTGTTCCTAGAATAAAACGTCCTGCACCGAATCCACAAAGTCACGTCTTAGACCCGGTACATTAGACACTTCTTGTACGGTTTCTCGGTAAAAAATTGGATTTTGAGACGCCATCTGTGGTCATGGATTACCGGTTGCGGAAGATCTCCGGCCTGGAGATAAACGGCCACGGCATTCGGATAAATAAAATTCCCCGGAAGCCCGGGCGAGCCTTGAATTTCCAGGATCGGCCAGTCCCCGGCCGTATTGAGTTTCGTCTCACGTATCTCCGGACGGGAAGCCACTGGATGACGAATAAAGAATGGAAACCGAGGCGATCGTAAAGGGTTCCGTTCCTTCGATCTCGTTCCTGGAAGAACTCTAACTCCAGCATAAGCCAAAAGCGGATGAACGACGAGAGGCAGCGAGCGATGTTTGTATTTCGCGGCGAAGAGCTGTCATCGCTGTCTCAGTCAGTCAACTTGACATTCGAAGCGCACGAAACCTCGAAAACACGCCCTTCGTGATCGAAGTATGCGTTCGGGTCGGGTGCATGGTGCAGTGCTACGTTCGGAACGAATGTTCCGTGAATAATTTCTGCCTCGAACTGCTCCGCAACATTCCTGGCTAACCGAAACGTCCTGGCTCCGATTCCGATCGCGGAGCGACTACTCGGGTAATACATTTCTAAAATAATGGGAGGCGATACGTTTCCTGCTCTTCGCGAACTCCTCTGGAACACGATGATTCCGAAACTGCGCTCCCGCGCTCCCAGAATGGTCGCCTTACAGTTAGGTGCATATAACTGATCACTAGACTGCGGATCTTTATGCATTTATGGCTCATGGAAATTTTCAAAAAATGCCAGAATATCAAATTCGATAGAATTCGGTACGTTTTTTATTTGTTTCAGATCTGGGAAGGCTGTTCCCATTAAGAAAAAGGATTTCATTTCATATGACTTTCTGAAAAATTTGTCTATGAAAATTGGAAATTGCATAAACGCACTTGAAATCAGAATAACTTTTTAACTGCCATTTTCGTTGGGGAGTTAGTCTGATGTAAAGTGCGAATGATCTCAGTTATGCTTCTAGCTGTATGCTACTCGTTCGACCCATGATCGATCTGTTTTTCACTTGTTCAAGTACAACACAGAAGTTTCGAAAAATGTTCTACCATATCGGAAAAGAAACTAGGTGAGGTCACCAAACAGAATAGTGGCCGGCCAGCTAGGAAGAACAAAGATTAAATTTGAAATGTATGTAAAGCAGGGACAATTTCATTAGACAATTCCATGTCGGTTGTAACAAAGACGCTCCGGGAGAATGAGGTCTGTGTACGATCAGACAATTCTCGCGAAAGTCCTGTCCCTGTCTCATACAGATGGAATAAGGATTATCCTCGAGCGAATTAGGCTAACCGAAGCATAGCGTCGTCGGTGAAATGGCGACGGGGACCGACTGTTCTCGGACCAGACAATTAGAAAATCTAGTTAATTAACAAGTGGAATAAGATCCATCCTAGTCGGACTAATGCAGTGGAATCCCTCTATGATCGAGCAAGTGAATCGTTGCCGGGCCTGGTCTGACAATGAGAGCTAGACGAGAATCGACCTGGTTACGTAACTAGTATGAAGCGGTACTAATCAGACAATGTTATCATCGCGTGTGCTAGGACTAGAAGGAGAGTCCTCCTGCCGGTAACAGAATTTCGGCGAGAGCTCCGGTTGTAAAAAGGAGGACACGAGTTTCGTAACAATGCGACCGCAGAAATACGGTTAGCGGATTCTTCGAGGCGGGGCCTGAAAGCCGCAATTTTATCTGCAATTGCGGCTCACGAATTTGCTTTGAAAGTATCCGCAAACTCGCCCGACAGAGAGGCGACGGAGCGAGGCGCTCGACGGAGATTAGAACGCGGCGACGGCGCGGCGTGCCGCGTTGGAGAGCGAGCGGTCTGTTCGATCTAGCCATCACAAAAGGATCGAGAAAAGAGTGGAAAGATGGAAAGAGAGAGAGAGAGAGAGAGAGAGAGAGTATACTGAAATCGAAGGGAAGAAGCAGAAGAGGCCGAACCCATTGGAAAATAGAGCGAGACAAAGCGATCGTTTGGCGTCGGTCGCGATTCGATGCTTCCTGGCTTTCGGGTGGCGTCAAAGGACGAAAATTGAACCGCAGGAAACGGGGACCGCGATCCAGAAAAGTTTCTTGGTCGCCAGCGTGTGGAATTCTTCGCGGGAAGCGGAGCAACGGAAAATAAGAGGACGAAGAACGAATCGTCGGGATCCTGCAGGAGAACGGTCCTCGATGCGACAACGTTCTCTGCGATTCGAAATAGAAACGTCGATACAAGCATTAAGCGTCCCCGCTAGCCTATTTCCGATCCACTATCGATGACCGAGAAGAGGGGAAAGTACTCCTTTCTTCATTGATGAAAGAACAGCGTAATAGAAAATCGTGCTTGTCCGCGAAGCGAAACGTCAATAGCGGGTACCATCGTGGGCAACTCGATGATCGGTACCCGGAAATTTTCTATTTGTGTTTTGAAGCTATTACCGATGATTGAAGGGATAAAAGGAAGCTCTCTTTCTCTCTCTTTCTCTCGTTCTCTCGTTCTCTCGATTAGCCTCGACTTCGGCTCGCGGAATAGAGTAATAGAGACGGTTCCGTTCCACGAAGGAACGCCTCGATCACGTTTCAACAAATTAAATGATCGTCGCTCGTGCTCGGGCATACCCGAGGAGCAGTTTCATCCCTTTGCCGCGCTGGAATGGAGCGGACGGGACAAAGGGAAGCCAGCTCGAACAATGTGACTGGCTCATTAACAAACCGGCGGACCTGTTCACGGATAATGGAACTTTTCGTTAGTGTCACGTTTATAATGATCTCATACGCGTCCGACTAACGGACCGAACGCGGATCCTACTTCCTCCGGGAATTCAGAATTACAGGAACAAACCCACCGCGGAGGCAAAAACTGAAAATGATCCGCGCCTGGCTTCTTATATGATAAATCCGAGAGGAGCCGCGGCTATCAAAATGTTCCGTAAAACTACGCTGCTATCCCCATTCGCGGTTGGACACGGCAACGCGAGAATTATTAACAGTTCAATTTTCAGTAATGTACAGAAAATACAAAAAATGTTGAAACAAATGTTGCCCTGTATACGGAAAAATAGAATTCATAGTTCAACTCTGTTCGAAGGGAAGAGAAGCGCGAGCAAAAACCAGGTACATATCACGCGGTCTTTTGTGTAGCTAATTAAATTTTTCATTTATTAAAATCGCAATTTAACGCGTAGCACGACGCCGCCGAAAATGTTCCCTTAAACGTGTTTTGGGCGCCGTGTGTTTCGGCTGAGCCTGGGAAATTAATCATGCACGGTACCCCCTAAGCGTTACCGCGGGGAAACGACGCAACAGTGTTGTTAATACCCTCTTTCCGCGCCGGGCACAAAGGTAAAACAGTATTAGCCCGCTTGCGTAAGAACAGGTGCGCTTGTATAAATACTTTTCCATAGTGTTCGTCGTTGGAACGACGCGCACGTGTGCACGCAGCATTACGGCGAGCACTCGCACCGCCACTGTCGTTGTGAAAATTTAATTAAAACGCATACCGACCCATGCAACGCGGTTCTCACGCGGATGCTGCACAACCGGCTCTCTGCCTTTGGGTCCCGCAGAAACGTGCTCGCCCCTCTTAGCGTGGATGGTGTCTAGGTCGATGTTAAATTGCACGGAAAAGGAAGTTGTTACAGGTGTTGCGAGCCGGTCTGTCGACTGTGCGTCTCGCTGCGGTCTCGATGTTAATTCTGCGGGAAAAGGGGACTTTCCATTTCTGATGCCGAAGAGAGAGACTATATTCTACCGAGGGTTTGCTGTAACGCGATGAGCTTATCAGTGTTGACGTTCGCAGATGTTGCAAAATACGATAGATTCCGCTAAGGAAAATCCATAGAGAGTTAATGTGCAGAATGAGTGCTGAGCTTGACAGTTGGATAGTAATATTAGGTTTCTTCGGTTGCAGCGTTGAGCCTGCTGTGCGTAAAAAAATTCTCCGGAAGCGGAACAATGCTGGAGGCGCCGCCCGGAAGTCGCGAGGACCTCGTGGAAGCAGCAAGAACACCATGCACGCCCACAGGTGAGTCCGATCCTGGAAGTTACAATGAAGATTTACGGGCTATCCGGGTAATCTAACGAGGACCTTGTCGCGCGAACGCGCCATCCAGTCGGACGAACACATACCGGGAAAACGGAGAACGAACGGGTATTACTCTTCGAAACAAGGCCGGCGCGGCGCGGCGGCAGTGTCTTCGGAAAGTCGAGTGTCGCCGGCAACGTTTAATTTTCCCCGGGAATATCGAACGTGTTTATCATAAAGTTCAAACGGAGATCTAGTGCCCCCGGTAAATCCGGCGAATGGACCCTGCTAGCTCCCAGTCTCGTAAATTCCGCTGATAAATAATGAAAACGACGAAAACTCCGTGTAACCGGACGACCGACCGCTCGAACTTACTTTGCACGGTGAAATTTAACGACCCGACGCGACGCGTGGCCGCCGCTGTTACACACGCGCTAGATCGTAAATGTTTCATTGGCTGACAACCACTCGTTTCGAGAGGAAAAATTACCTAGCCTAACCCGCTCTCTGAATTTTTCTTCAATTTTACCTCGAAAATGTATTTCAGAAGACTGTAGTTCCTTGACGACTTTAGCAGATGAATTATAATTGCCCACCACATAATTACGGAGTAGACTCGTTTATCCAGGATTGCAAGGGTGCCGAATGGTTCTCATTTCTCGATCTAGGCCGCGATCGCTCTGGAAAGTCTTATTTTTTCGTTTACGAGGCATGATTTACATACATTATTTCGAAGCATACAGCTGCGCATGTAGCTATTTTCATAAAGCTGCGACAGCTAAATGCTGCCGAATAATGCCGAATTACGCCTCGTAAACGTGAAAATAGGAATTTGAGGGCAATCGCGGCCCAGATTGATCTTTTATCTAGCGCAAACGAGGCTGGCCCCTTAACGAGAGAGTAGAACTTTGAGGCGATCGTTGCTCTCGTATAGCACCGGTGCGATGATTCGTGTAAAACGGCAAAAGTCTCATGCATAGGGATGTCGTCGGAACGCACGGAACGAGAATCGTACAGCCCGAAACAGAGTGGATTTACATGAAAAAATAAGTGGAAAATGTGGTAGAAAATTTTTGTCGCAGCTCGCCCACCGTACTCGAAAAATCCAATTTGAATTCCGGCCGGCCGCGCGTGCTATTGAATACGGCCTGGTCGGCGCAGCGCGGCGCAGCGCGGCGCGGCTGTTCATTACGCACCGTTTCTACTTACTACAAAGAACGAACGGCCGCCGCCGCCGCGCAACGGATACGTTTTCATAGTCAATTTATACGGGAATTAAGCCTTGAAAAATGGTTTTCTTTCGCCCGTTGCGTCAGTGCGTTGCGATCGAAAAACATCGCGATTAGCGGACAATGGACGCTACGTTGACGCTACAGTGGGAACACGTCGACGCGTTGCAAAAGTATTTGTATTCCATCAAGAAATGAAAGGAGCGCCATAAAGCATATTCATTCCAATTCGATAATTTGAAAAACTGGAAACAAAGGCAGGACATATTATCGAAGATATGATTACACAATGGAAAATTCTATTACTCTTTTTATTTTATTCGGAGTTCAGTGGAAGTTTTTATAAAAAAAAACGTATAAATGTTTCTTTGATCCCGACATTCCTGAATTATTGAATGAAAATTTATATATATATATATTTGCAATTTATTCATACAGTTCGTGCTTCTAGAAATACATACAAACGCAAGTTATTGATATACGCGTATGATATTTCTCCTTGTGAAGTAGCATTTAATAAATTGCAGTGCTCTTCGTATTTTATCAAATGTTCAGAGTACGTGAACTTTCACGTAAATTCTATACACAGTGGATAAATAAACTCTGCCGTATAATCCGTAGAGATGAGTTGCGAAGAAAGCGACAGCAAATTACTACAAACGCGCGATGAAAGCTCGCGACCTCCTGAAATCGACAGCAACAAAAATTCCACTCACCTGGAGCCGTGAATCGCGAATGATTAACCCAGTTTCCCGTCTCGTAAGAAAACTATAGGCCACAAGAACGTCTGAATGCGCGGAATACCGTGTTTCTCACGGGATCCAACATGACTGCTCTTTCTTCCGAATATTACTCTGTACCGTATATGTAACACTTTCGCGAAATTCCGCCGAAATTCGAGGACTCCGAACCTGCTGGTCCAAAAACATTGATCGCGAAAGCACTGACCGCGAACACTATTTATTTTCGTCTCTGCGAACGATCGGCAATGGACATTAAAAGAAACAAACGAATTTTGCGAATGATAAACGAAAACGTGATCTTTTCGTACGTGAAAGTCTATATTGTATAGCGAGTAGCGGAGAAAAAGGTGGAAATTTGTTGGACAGCATGATTATAGTCGAGGAAGTATGGCGCCGTTGGTTATTTTAAGGGACAACAGTTGTCGATATTCCACGGGGATATTTTTCGGATTACCATGTTCCCCAGGCTGTCGTCGTTCCCTTTCATTAAAGCTACCGGCTGCATCGGCGTCCATTCAGAGGCGCGAAAAAGCAAATCATCGTCGCGCAGCATCAATCACCGTGATTCGGTCGCGTCGCGTCGCCTCGGTGCAGGCCGAGGTCCGATTTTCCACAGACTCGAACTACTCGTTCCTTTATCCGGAGCGACGCTTCGGGGACAAAGCGGAATCGGAAAGGGAAGGAGGCTCCGGGATCGATCGATGGGAACACCGATTCCCCTCTGCTTCCTGCGAGCATCATTACCGCCGCAGGTCTACTTGTAACGGAGCCAATGGGCGGCTCTTTTTATCTCAATAAAGCGTCGGTGTCCCGTGATGATTGACGGTCTGACTTTGTGGCGTGTCAGCCGCGGGACAGCTGCTTTTTGTCGCCGCCGTGAACGGGGCCGCCTCTATTTTCTTCCGTGTCAACGGCTTCATCCGCGTGCCATCGATTTTTCATCATAATTAAGTAATTTGCTTCTTAGCTGTGCTGAACAGAGGGGACGCTCGGAACCTGAACAGAGCTTCGCGAGAGAGCAGACGCGTCTTCCAGGATGACTATAATATTATACTCAGTTGGGGAAAAAAATAGATGCTATTACCGCGTCTCATAGTCGGAGGGATTATGTTTTCTCGTTGCTTGAGACGAAGAACGCGGAGATCGCGCGATTATCATAAATATCATAGTTTCGAGTAATGCAGTGGCGAGGGTCAATCATTAGCGGAAGGCGCAGCTCGCAAGTTTCATCGTCCTGAACTTGAAATATGAATTCTACTCGTATGCTCCAGCAGACAAATGTTTGCTGAACACCACACCACGATTATAACTGGTACAGCGATTAATGCAAGTGGAAATGGCCAGAAATGGTCAGACGACCCAGCTAGCTTGTATCAAAGCATACTCGGTCCGTGTATAAGCATTCCCCAACTAATGCTTCGGCACGTGCTCTCGTAGATGAGGTCTCGCGCGCAGACAAATTGCTTCTGTATTTTCACCTTCGCATTTCTGATATTACAAGTATACCCTGAATACCCTGAGGATTAAAAAATGCATTTCTACCCTTGCACACGCTCTACGATTACTTTCATCAATGTTAAAAGTCTGCATTTCAACGCTCGCGTTTCTAATATTATTCCCAGCACAGGCTCCGGTTTAAAATATTCTCCTTGCACTCCGTGCAATTTTCTCATTGACGTTAAAAATCTGGCTTTCCACATTTTTTGCGCGATTAAAAAGTAGTCATGCATTTTTTCACGAACTCTAACGATACTTGGAGACATTCGAGATCCATTAACAGAAATATTTTTTGCATCGCAATAACCCGAAGACATATCAAGGTGGCCTTACTTAAAAGGACCACCCTGTATATCTTGTAAATTGATAAAAAAGAAGTTATCAAGGCTAACCGGAAGTTGCGCGACGCGAACGGCAGTGATCGGCTTGTTTAATTACCGGCAGAGAAGAACCGGTATCGAGAATGCCGACAGTAATTGACACCACTTTCACGTTCGCGGCTAAACCGCTTTCCAATTTTCTCGTTATTTTCACGACATAATAACTTGCCGAGGTTGACGGAGTTTAGATGCAAGGGCAGGTACGACGAGACGGGTTAGGGGTGAAGTTGGGAAGGGATGCAGCTTCCACCGCGCGGCCACGCGGCCAGTAATGGCTACGTATATATAGACACTTCTTTACAAGGTGGCGAGATAAGCTCTCATTGGCGACCGAAGCGTAATCACCACGGCTTCCTGAAATAGCATCAACCTTCACCCCATCGCCCCATCGTCCCATTCGATCTTGCCATTTCCCTTTCCTGGGATCCTTGGCAGAGGAAGTTCGATCGGTGTCCATCATTGCCATCGAATTTCGCGTCTGCTTCTTCGATTCTTCCACGCCAGATTCATCGGACAACGCGAACGTACCGCTCTCCTTGATCCTTTCCGATCATCTTTCCAACAGCTCGCCTGAAATATAATTAAATTGTAAAATCTGTCGAGCACAGAGAGACTTATCGTGTTAGCAGAGACGGTGAACAGGTATCGGCAACTACGTCTGACTGTCACGTACCGTTTCCACTTGATGTAACTTTAATGCATGTGCCTAACTTTGGAAGTTAATTATCTCGGAAACCAAGCCGCGTAAAATGGAATTCACATTTTCCTGTTCAACGGGAATTGGCAAATAC
Organism: Lasioglossum baleicum; assembly: GCF_051020765.1. Classification (NCBI taxonomy): domain Eukaryota; kingdom Metazoa; phylum Arthropoda; class Insecta; order Hymenoptera; family Halictidae; genus Lasioglossum; species Lasioglossum baleicum. Next base: position 18,227,766 of record NC_134936.1, read on the forward strand.
GTCTGACCACAACGTGCTCTTTCATCTCCATGTAATTTTAATGTAACCAGCTGTGTGGGGAGTTGATTAAAATAGGAAATAATTTACGCGCGTTGTCGAACTGTAATTACCGAACGTGTTCGACCATAACGAGCCCTTTCCACTTCCTGCAATTTTAATGCATTTCAATGTAGAAGTCGTGAAAATAGAACATAACGTTCATACCGCGCTTTCTACTTGTAATTTTCGAGGTTGATCATCTCGGAGGCGAATCGTGGTTTCAACCATGTTGCTGTTTAGCTACTATGAAAAGTTTTCTCTAGTTTGGAATCTCCCGGTGAATCGATTCTTGCGCACACGAGAGGGCACATAATTGGATCTAGCAGTTCATTACATTGGCTGCGCGCAACCAATATATCGGGATAATATTCGGAAAGGATGGAAGCCAACGGCGAACGATACAACGGTAATCGGATTCGTCAATTATTGCCTGATAAATTATAGCCGATACGTATTAACGCGCGGAGCGGTTGCTAGCCGAATAAATACTGAAAGGGACAGCTTGCAGCGTATCGGAGATCGCATTATAACCGGGCTATATCGTATTGGCCGATGACCATTCGATTGTTCCGACTTTTTGCTTCTCTTGCAGAAAATTGTCCGGTGCCCGGTGCCCGGTCCACGCATCAATTCATCGTATCCAAATCGATATTCCCTATTGATTGACAAGACCGTACGAAAATTCGTTGAAAACGTTTCCGCGGAAACGTTTGCGCGGAACAACTTCGAAAGGAATGAATGATTCATGATCGGGTTTCGTTTAGAAGAATGCCGGTTCTCGAGGGTGAATTTTTAATTCTCTCCCGTCGGAAAACACTGCAGCCGCGCCCGCCGAGAGTTGTCCGCGTTTTCGAATAGTTTTTTACCCTCCCGCCGCGCGCCGCGAGCCGGCCGGATTCGCTCGAACGTCCAATCCAATTTGGTCAGTTTGCTTATTAAAGTGGCTCCGCGCATCGACCGTTCTCTCCCGCGCGTGCGTTCGCATTGTTCGAAAATACAACGGGGGGAAAAACGAATTTTCGGGGCGAGTGACCGACGAAACTTCTTCGCATTCTGCCATTCAAGACCGTTCCGACTCTGCGAGGCTCTCCGCGATTCGGAGCAGCCGTCCATCCAACGCTGTGGGGCATCTCGCGATTAGTTTTTCAACTTATAACAACGCGGCCGGCGTGCCTCGTTAAAGAGGCAGCAAACATCCAAAGAAATCGGCCGTCTCACCGCGTGGCGACTCACAGTCAGACAAACCGATGAATTGAAACCGATGACAAATCAAAATCGACTTTTTGCAAAATCCTGAGGTGGTAAACAATTTTACGGTCAGATTTGAAATCAGCATGACGAAATCTACAGGAAACGATTTACACCATGTCAAGAAAAAATCTATCCGGACATGGCATTGGATAAACCACAATTTCCTTGAAATTCTGCAAGTTTACTGAACCGATTTTCAAAGTAGAAAACGTTCGTACCATAATCTCTATATTTTTCCCATAATGTGCAATATTTCAGCTTTAATTAAAACAAAAAGTCATCGCTCAATCTCATTTCTATAAGAAGTTCTTTAATTTTATCACAGAATCCATCGGTTTGTCCCAGCGTGCGCCGCGCCGTAGTATCGAGCCGCTCTCCTCTCCTCCGCCGTTATAAATTTTAAAGAGTTTAATTCCGCGTAATTGCCCAAGTTCCGCGCCCCATCCCGCCGACCGGTGATCGAACCCAGGTATCCGAACTGCGGGGGCGCGAAAGAATCCGCGAGAGGGTTGAAAAGTTTTCAAGACCGAGACTTTTAATGTCGCCCTTGGCGCCGCGCGTCTCCGACGATCGTTATTTACCTTTCCGCAGGGGGCCGACGCGCAACCCGGTGATAGCGCCCGGGAAAAAGCGGGCTACCGTTCGGCCGAATCGACGACATTTTGATTTATAGCCGGAAAATGGAAATCTCGCGTTAGGATCCGGAACGATGCCGAGTCCCGCGGGAATAGCCGGGTTCATCGGCGTCGAACGCATATCCGTCTGGTTTTCCCCGCGATTCCCGGTCACCGCACAGCGCAAAAACAACCTTTGATGCAAGCAAGCCCTGACACTTTTCATCAACGCCCCGGTCCGTAATTGGTTCGTCGAATTTTAAAATCGTTAAGCGGTGTTCGTCCGAAAAAAATGTTAATTCGAGGCTGTAATAGCGCTGCAGCGTTGCTATTCGGAACACTGCGTAGACCGCGGTTGTTACACGAGGGTGAATAAATCGCAGTTACGGTCGTTAAATGTCGGAATCTGGGTGAAAATGCTGAACTGGAGCGCGAGCGAAGTTTACAAGAAAATTGAGCGTATGTTTATTATAGAAGGCTTCTACTTTTTCTATTTATGCTTTTTTTAGTTATATCTAGTATTTTTATGTAGCAATTACGCTGCCTATGCTCTGGAAGCTTTTGTAGAATTTGGTTGAAAAACAGCGCGTATCGCACAGAAATAGAGCGAACTCTCATTCTGGAAGTAGAATAAGGTCAGCCATTGTGTTCGGACAAGTAATGTAGACATCTTTTATGTTACTTCAGCCGAGTGTTGAACGCTGCACCATGATGTACCAGCGAATCGTAACATGCTCGCAATCATACGAAAGCTGCAAACACCTTCGATATACGCGCAAGTAGAATAGGCCAGTGATTAGTCGGGCAACTTCTGTGTGGTTCCTGGAAATAAAAAATAAGAATTCTCTACAATTCACTTCGCGGACAATCTGACATTCTTTGAGATCGACTAGCATATCGGGTGACTCGGAAATTAGGCAAACAGATTCCGAGAGGAGAAAGCACGGGTCAAGTGCGTGACTTATCGCGAAAGGGCGGCATCGCGGATCGCGCATCGGTGAAAAGAAAAGCGTGTTTTCCAGAGCGGGAAGCAAAGCGATAACAAAATCCAATTAGTCGGCAGAGTTCTCGGTGGGCCAATCACTTGATGCGCGAAGAGGGAGGCTTGTTAAAACTAAGTCACCGGCTGCTCTGGGAGGGCCAGTTGTTGAACTGTTTCGCTCGGCGGGGAGTCCACCTTCACGGAGCATGTTTTTATCCCAACAAACGAATCGTTATTGCTTGATACGACGAGGAGGGAGGCGCGAACGAAGGGAGAATAACAGGGCCCGGATGGAAAGGGTGCGGTTATGCTGATGCAGCGAAGGGAAGACGGGAAAGTTGACCTCATTAATAAAAGATCGGGGCACGCGGCGCGGCGTACAATTGCAGCCCGTAAGAGCTTATTACGTCGGCCACGGCTTTATTACCGCCACGCCGGGAGATTTACGGCACGCACTCCAATAAAACGAGGAGCCTTCCAGTTGAATACGAAAGCGTTTATTCGACGCGCTCTGCCTGGGGGTAAAGTGAAAGGGAATGGTCAAAGATAGTCTCGAAATAAAACGAATTATAATACGAGTCTATTTCTGTGAATAACCGTGTATAATCCAGGATAGTCTGCTACAGAGAGCATTTTAAATTTGTCGTTTGTCGTTTCTCGTTTGGTAAATCAATTCTTCTGATTGCTCGAACAAAAGTCAGGTCGATTAGTCCGATTATGAAAAAGTTATGCGGTTTTAAAGTGCGTACAAGTACTTTCGCGAGTCACTGTATCTTGTTTGTCTGGCTCCATGGCGGGATATTCGGGTACAGTGAAAACAAAATTGGTGCTTTGATATTCGGCTGCGTCTTGGCGTGCACTCTGTGTCATCTCATGTTTATGTTAAGAAGAATTTTTAGACGGTCGTGTGTGCGAGTCGCGGTAGTGCATTGTATTACAAAGTGTAGGAGAGAAAGAGGTAGATGACTGACACACTGTGGAATATATCAAGCTGCAGTATATTTTTCAAGGTGGGTCGAAACGAGAAGCGCAACATCGACCCGAGTCCCATGAATTATTCAGCAGGGGTTGTGCTAACTGCGTCTAGCCTGTATCCGGGAGCCCTTCTGGAGCTCGGGGACATCCGTTTGTGATTGGCAAATGTCATACGTCGCCTGATTGCGTTCAGTTTCAGGAAGTTAGTTCGCGTCGAGCACAGAGGGGACAGAGAGAAGGATCGGCCCAGGGAAAGCCTCAAGTCCAATCAATAGTCTGTGATGAACGGTCCAATGGCTATTGGCACCGCACCGGCTCCCGTATAGACGCGCCTCGGCTGTTCTATGAATTATTTAGCGTTAGCCAAGTGGCCCTCGGTGTATTTGCTCTCCAACCGACACGCCGCGCCGCGCCGCGCCGGGCTTCGTAGCGTTCCGGGAACCTCGGTTGATTTCACCCCCTAATCTATCGTTCCTATCTCGGTGTCAAATAGCGTAGCCGATTTCATTCATCTAGCCCGGGGATACGGTGACGACGGTGAACGCTCGTGATATCGAAACGCTGTGTTTCCGGCTTTAACGATCATTCGATAACGTTACGAACTAACGAGAGGTGACGCCAGTCGAATACTCGACCTCGGGCAACCTGTTCCATCCGGTTGATCAAAACTCCGGAACACGTCCCTCTCCCTTTGATCGCATCTTTTATCGACTATCGTATTTCTCTGCTTACCCCTGTGTCTTACCTAACAAGACAATCGATTTCAATGTTCCGAGAAACAGTCGATTAAGCTCGCTCAAGAAACCTGAGAATATAATCACATCGCGCTTCCTTTCGACTTTGTGCCTCCACTGTTTAATTAAATTAATTATTTTATGGTCTCTATTCTAGTATATATCTCAGTTGTTTAATAGTCAAATATAATATAAACTACAGACTTGAAAGGTGTGAATCTAGGTGAGAGAGTCGTATTAAAATCTACCGCCTTTGAACATCGCGATTCTCTTGTTTTTTGCAGCGACCAGATTCTCCAAGTAGCATAAGGCCTCATAAGTCGGATGCGTCGCGCGTCGCTGCCAAATCTGTAGAGTAAAGCGGCGATATTAATATAATATATTTCACGTTGTTCTGCTCGAAATAATTCACAGGAGGAACGGCTGTCGTAAGTCAGACATACTGTATTGAAATGTGATAGTTCGAAAATGTACCGAGTATTAGCGTAAATTTCCATTAGCACTGTGTGCAAAGTTACCGAAAACGTCCTCGTTCTGCTGCTATCCTAGCAGCAGAATTCACGTCACACGCGTTTCTGTTCATAACAGATGAGACAAAGAGATAATACGCATCCATCGCTGAAACTATTCGGAAAGCTCGATTGACTTCGCCCCTTGACCTATCGCTCCGCCGATATCAAACGCCATAACTCGCTACGCTCCACTGACCTCGACAGAATCAATCTCCGACTCGATGATCTCTTTTCTAATCACGAGCGTATAATGTGGACCGTGGAAATGAGTTCTTTATAGTCTCGTACAGTTTTCGTCCGCCGCCTTTTGTCAGGGTCCATGACATTACGGTTTTCACCCACTCGCCTCGTTTCTCGTTTCTCGGGCTATTTCGCGATGGCCGAGTCCTTTGTTCCCTCGAAATTTGTCGATCAGAAAAAATACTCCAGCCGAGAACAATCATTTGAAAAAATCATAAGAGGGAGATTTTTACTAAATTTTAGGGGGTACCGAAATCCTTTTCATCGCGCAAGTTTCGATAAAATAACTTTTGATAAGAAAATTTCGCGCGTCGATAAACGAATTCGATCGTGAAAAATGGTAAATAGATGCAGACGGATCGCAACTCGCAACTTTTTTAGAAACCGATGGAAAAAAAATGTGGCTCGTCTCGGTCGCAGGATATTTGCGGAGCGTCGCGTCGTCGAGCCGGAATGGCGAGGAATGGGAATCCTTGCTCGATATTCGAGGGGCGAAACCGCTCGGCGAAAGCTAGGACGACGAATCCCGAATTTGAGGACAGCCGATTGGCGAGAAGTGCGCTTTATCAGGGGCGGCGTTGCGCTTCGGTATAATTTATTCAGTGCAGTAGGGGGGCTGTGCTCGGATCGCGGTGGCATCCGGCCTTCCTAATGCAATATTGATTCGATTTCGCTGCACGACGTGCTAGGTCGTAGCGCGCAATTTGCATATGGAACTACACGGCTCGCGGAAACGGTCCGCAGCGACGTAGCAACCTGACGGCGCGGCGCCGCGTCGCGGCGGCGCACTGTTTGCCATTTGATTGCATGGAAATTGCATCGGGTCGGCGACGTATGCGCCGATGACAAGGCTGATTTCCTCGATCCACGCTTCGTTAGGATGCGAGCCGCGCAAACTTTGCCTACCTCGTCGATAACCTGCGTACCCGACGAGACGCGACGGCCGCGGCCCGACAGTGCAATCGCTCCTTCCAACGCTCTCGAAACGTCGCAAACTTTTTCAGACCTGTCAATGGACGCGCTGCTTCTTTTAATCTAACGTATGTATTAGCTTGTTGCATATGAAATGTCCGATTTTTAGCAATGACATTAAACAAACGCAATTTTCTACACAATGTCTACACTATCTAGAAATTTCAAGTTTCTTGATTGTATTACGGTAAAAATAAGGTATTATGGTTATTCACACTTTTCATTTACCAGACTGTTATCTTGATTTTGTAATTCTTTTTTACCGCCAACGACTACCAAGTTATCCGGTAATCAATCACCTCATTTTTACCAAAAAGTTAAACTTTATTTACAAGTAAAGTAATATAATACATCTAAATTTTAAAATTGAAAATTGAACATAGGATATTTGTAACACTAAACGTACTTCGAAGAATGACAAGAATTAATTCATTTAGACTTTGCGCGGTTCTCTTATTATAATATGTGCTCTAATAAAGATATTTATCAAGTCATTTCCTATGAAATCATCTTTACACAATTTCATTAATTGTGAAATAAAAAAATTCTAGAACCGGTCATTTGACTGTGGTCGTGGTACGTGTACCGTTAAGCATTAGCTTTGTGCATACCTACCTCAAAGTTTCATCTTGATCGAAACGTTTTATAAGAGTCGCATTTTAAAATCGGACATTTCATATGCAACAACCTAATAGTGCAATTACCATTTTGTCGAAGATAATTGAAAAATAGTGGAGGAGAGTTTAGAGTGTCGAAATTGCATTGGAGCGATATAATTCATTGCGGTTCATGAATTACAAGCGTAATCCGATTGGTTCGACTGCAGGATCCGTAGGAAAAGCTTCGGGGACAGAGGAAAAAGTTGGCGTAGGTCCGAGACGCTTTCCGAGAAGTTTCCCTCGGAACCAATTAACATGCAGAGGCAGAACTTAAGCGACTTACCGAACTGCATAAAATTTGCATCTACACGGGGAATTACAAGCGGCGGACCGACGACGAAGGCTGAGCCGCCTGCACAGGCCCGTTTCACGTCGCGTCGCGTCGCAGGGAAATCGTGCAAACAGTCGACAGCTCTGTGAAACTTTTGCAAGTAATACGAGACGATCGCCTAGCCAGACACGTTGCACAGGAGCGCTCCATAACCAAACAAGTGATATAGTGGCAGATCTTGGTCGGGCAAGTGGGTAGAAAGAGGGTAGAGTTTCTGGTCGGCCGAGGTGAGATACCGTGTCGCAAACGCTTTTGGAACTAGTGGAACAAGGTCAGAGCGCCACTGGTCAGACAAGTGGAATAGAGATAGCGACGAGACAAGAGTTAACGCTGATACCCTGCCTCGCTAGACAGGGATGAACTTATGCGGTACGTGTACATTCGTAAGCCGACAACGTCGGTATTGTCCTTGTAAATGGATGTAGCTACTGTATATATGGTCAGGCAAACTGATTAGAAGTAATCGCCAACTGTGACTTCTTACACTAGGATAGAGAGTTGCAAGGACTGACAAGGGTTAATAACATAAATAGCTTCGTAAGTAGCGACAGTTAGTGTAAATGGTCAGACAAGTTTATAAGAAGAAATGGGTGGCAGCGAAACGAACGTGATCGATGAAGGAGCAGATTAACAATATGCCTCGTTGGGCAAGGGTAAAGTTATGGAGTTTAGGTATGCAGCCTGACAGCGCCATTATTGAATTCCTAAGTAGAATAGCTGCGGTGCATGGTCAGAGAAATTGATCGAGAAGAGAGATCTTCGACCGCGACTTGTTGGGCTAGGATAAAGTTGCGGAGTTTATATGTATATGATACGATACAACGCGTAAGTCGATAACATGTGGTAAGTGGTTTCGTTGGTAGAATAGACGGATTAGAGAAAGAAATCGACGATTGTTTATGCTTGCGACAAGATTGTTGGCTGGGCGAGTAGATCGAGCACGGTATACGGTCGGACAAATTAATCGAAAGGGACCAGTGATCCGAGAGCTGCACCGAGGGAAGTTTAGAGATGAAAATCACGGCTCCGGGCAAAGCCACGAGAAGTTCCGATCGGAAATATCGTTAAACGACGTATGCATATTCACCGGCATATTCCCTTTGATCTAAACCACGTCTTCAGATCGAGATCCGTGGCTCGGGAAAACCAACCCGAGCGATCGGGGACTCGATAACATTCGAGTTCCGTCGCTCGATGAACCCGTGCGCCACGAATGCATCCGAGGAACCTGCGATGCAACGGGGAGTCAAGCTTGATAAATCTCTGTACATTACGCAAAAGACGACGAATATATTCGGAGGAAAGCCGATTCCGGCGCACGTGTTGGAGGCTACCCCCGCCCCGTCAGCCGAGGATAAATAATTTCAGCCAGGAAAATGACTTTAGACACGCCGCGCCGCGCCGAGTCGGTGAAACCTTTCCCGGCATCTATCAGGGTCGTTTAAACGCAGTTTCAGTAGAGGAAAACGTTATATGTAAGTCGGACACCGCCTATTACCCACAGATAAAAATTGTTGCTCGTATTTCTCGCATGGTCGGCGAATCTCTTACGGTACGTGAACGCGTAGAAATAATTTTACGAATATTTCGGACGAGAAACTAGCCCACTCTCGGAGGCTAAACTGCCCCGGCAGTAATGCCGCCGTGAAACCGTTCAACGGACACCTCTCTCTCTCTCTCTCTCTCTCTCTCTCTCGCGCGCGTCCCACGGGGATTTCGTTTTTCCTTTTGGCCTGTGTGCACGGCGATTCGCCTCGGTCCGCATCCATCTTCGTGGCTGCGTTTTGCATTCCACCGGAAACCACACTATGCGCTACCCGACGGCGCATAAAGAAAGAGGAACGCGTGGCACATCAGACCGTCCACGATTTATTGCTAATTACTTTCCTATGCTGACCTATCCACCCCCGTCCGCCCTTGTCGCCTCCGCTCGCATGAAAATTTATCGCTATTATTTTTCTCGCCCCCTCGGCACCGAACTAAATGTACACGGATGTCCGAACAATCGTGATATGACACGTAAAAGTGAATTACCGCCGCGCATTGTAAGCGTGCGCGCTCGCCAACCGGATAGTGGCAAAGTTGAAACAACTAGGAAACTTACAAGACAGCGACGCGGAGTTTTTTTCTCGAATTTTCATAAATATGTTCGCGTGCGATAACGGTGGATCCATGTCACGGTAGTTTGATATCCATATTATCGACATTTAGCTGGTACATGCGTGGAGTAATTAGAATCACGTTCGTCCAGTGTGCACGGGTAATCGTGGCCGTATTAATTTCGTAAATTATCGAAGACGCGACGAGGAGAGCCTGAATTAATATTATAGCCGTAATTGCAATGCGAAGTATTCGCCTATGACGATGGATCGCCGGTGAATCCGTTTAATGCCTCACAGGCATCCACACTGCTGATCCGCAAATTCCCCAATTAATCGCGGTTCTAACAGTAACGAACCGTCAAGCCGGCCATAATGGCTACCATCGCTGTCACACTTCGCTAATGGCAATAACATTACTCGTTCGCGGGTAATTTATCGTTCGATAGCTCGACACGCCGATAGTTTGACGGCTCATCGAGCAGACATCGCCCTTTGTTTTCGGAAGGTGCTCCGGATCAAATGGCACGGCATCGCGATACGAACTACGTAGAAATCCATCCGCACTGTAGAAGCCAGGAGAAATTTTAGGTTGTCCCAAAAGTTTCTTTCGCAACGCGTACACTTAATACCGTTACATCGCACAAGTATTAGGTATCGAACACAGATGTGATCGCGTTGTTTCCGTATGTATACTTGTACTTGTGCGATATAACGATATGAATTGTATTGTATAGGCATCACGAAAGAAACGTTTGGAACAACCTAATATTTAGAAAGCGAGGTCACGAATGAGCGAATATAATAATTCAGTTGATGGGATCGGAACAGCGTTTAACGGACGCAGAGATAATATTCGAATGCTATGAAAATACAGACACTTTACTCCGGAGTTTGCGTATCCGAAGACAACGAGCTCGTTCAACCGGATCGCAATTTATCACAACGAGTCTGGAACGCAGCTGGCTGGCTCCGAAACCGGGACCCGTGGTATTAAACCGAGAGGACCGGTTGGATACAGAACGATAATTAACGTTCGTCACAGAAGTACAGAGAGCGGACGGGGCACATGCGAGAGAGAAAGCGGGAACGGGAATCCGCGCGCGCGCGGATCGGGTAATAACGTTACACTGTGTATACGTCTGCATTCGGTGACCGCCATTGGTGCAGAACAGTCGCCGCCGGGATAAATTCATTCGTTATTTCCGGGCCGGTTGTGCCCCGGCTCGAGCGAAAGCTGCGCCTGGAATTAGCTGACCGGAAACTGATCCTCCGTAACGCGAGCCGTTGCTCGCTGAAAAATTTCACCCGTCGTGGAAACGCGAGCCGGACGCGTCGTTTAATTGCGGAACGCACCCGTATAATTGCTCTCGTAATTTTTACGAGTACCGTTCGCGCCGGCCCCGAAACCTCCGCGGGGAAGAGAGTGGGATTTTTCGATCGATAAAAGTTCAAGCGACGCGCGACGTATCAAATTAATAATTTATTCGCGACGCAGCTGAACCGTGTTTCTCTCTCTCTCTCTCTCCCCCTCCCTCTCTCTCTCTCTCTCTCTCTCTCTCTCTCTCTCTCTCTCTCTCTCTCTCTCTCTCTCTCTCTCTCTCTCTCCTCGATGGCACCCGTGAACAGTTATGAACTCGCGTTAATATCATTTTCGAGGCGAACTCGAATTAATGAGCGAGGCAAAAAGTGGAGCGGATCGATCGTAAAATAAACAAGTAGAACGCAGGAGAGTACCTCTCACCCTACCAAGTAGAACAACCGTTGCGCGAGAGACAAACAAAATAGTATCGACGAGAGCAAGCAGAGTAGGCCGGTGTCTAAACAGGCAAATGATTAGCAACGCAAATCAGTAGAACGGGTCAATAACCGAGCGGATAATGCAGGTCGCGGATGCATAACGAGCTCTGCGAAATAGAGAAAAATTTAGGGGAACGTGTGGACTAATTAGAACGAGCCCGTTGCGGTGCAAACCCGAAGAAACGAGAGGATACCATTTTTAAACGAGATAGAAATAACTGAAATATTAAGCAAGAGAAATTGCATAAGCGCTTTAATGGTATAGTAAAGAACATTATGGTAAAATGCATTACGTACCGTTAACGCCCGTACCAAATAATTAACCGAGAGCATCGCGGGCATTTTACCACGTTCGTTCTAATTTACTTGTTTAAACAATTGGTAGAGATGCGTACCGATGAACGCAAGGCGCGGAAGCGCCGTTCAAAGATGGAATTGATAAACGAGCGTGATTCTCATAAGAGCTCGGCGTCATAGAAGTTTCGCTTGACCCGAAATTGAAAAACACCCGCGAATCGGTCGGCGCGGCGTGGCGGCCAATATGAGAGCCGGGGAGTCTCTTGTATTCGGTGACCGTTGATCGATCCCCGTGAACGATCCGGAAATATCGCGAACGGCTCGATGAACTTCGAATCCGATTGATTCCTCGCCGAATATCAGTCTACGAGTGCGTGGCCACGTAAAAATAGCAGCGGGGCGCCGCGCCGGGCCGGGCCGCAGGATAAAGGATATTTCGCATGGAAATGAATCGCGATCGGGGCCGAAGTGGCTCTCGGCCATCGACAGATAGCCGCACACGCCCGGCAATAATTCTGAAAAATTGTTCCGCTCCTCTGAGCTCGGTCTGAGATTTCAGCGCATAAATCGTGCTCGTTCCACCGTACTCCCGTGATATATCGGTGTTTGCAAGTGTTCCCGGAGAGATATTACAATCGTATATTCTCGATGTATCGATACAAAATGGCTTTTCGTGCCAGGGAGCCTCGCGCGCTCGTCTATCGCTGACCCTGATCCACTAAGCTCCGGTTCTACACGGATTTTAATCGAGAACGTCCGGATAATCTACTTAATCTTTCGGAACACGTTTCAACGTACATTACCGGTCGACCGGAGACTCCATAAGCGAATCAATCCCTGAAATTTCGGAACGATTCCATCGGACCGTTTAATCTGACAGAATTGTTAATACGATATTCGACCGTAGAAAAATGTGAATGTCCGCAGAAATCTGCAGTCTGATTGCGAGGAATCAGATCAAGCGAAATATACCTGATAAAACGTACGACCTATTAAGTTTTGATTCTGCTAGTAGCTTTGTTCACATTCGACCATCTCCCGAATTCACATTTTTATGGCCGAATGGTGAACAGTTAAACTCTTTCTCCGTGTACATACATATTGCGAATTTCAGTGAAATTACTGAACCGTGAAAGCCGCGCTTCGCTGATCATCGCAGACCTTTGGAAGCCGGAGTAAAGAATTACCGATAATACGCGTACCATATTTATCGAAAGTTTCTCGATTCGATCCGCACACTCTAATCCGGACCCTTATTTTCGGTAGCATGGGGGGGGGGGCGGGAAACGTCAGAAACTTTCCCGTTCGAAGTCTGCTGGCGCGATGAATCTTTCTTTCCGGCTGCGACAAACTTTCGCCGAAGAGTGCACACCTTCCGTAATTGCGTTCTCTCCGTCGATAATTTTTTTCCTTCGGCGAAGTTTGTCAGAGACTTGGCGAAAAACTGCTTTAGCGGAGGTTAGGCGGCTCGATGATTAACCGCATATTAACCGGGAAAATCAGTTTTGCCGAACCTCGCGCGCTCGCGTCGCGCTATCGAAAAACCTGTCGGCGAGTCGGAGACAATCGGTCGAGCGATTTCGGTTTTACGATTGAGCCGTTCAACTTCCCGGGTCGTCCGGTATCGAAGACACAGAGGGCAGGGCTGACAAGGCGAGGCGAGATAGCGCGAGCGTAATTGGAGCATTGAAGTAGCCTAGCCAGCTAACTACGCACAGGGTTCCGCGACGTTAGTATTCCGTCCCGTTGCGCGTTGTCAACGGTTAGATCCAATTTAATGTTCTGCTCGCTCCTTGGATTTCAGATCTGGACACGATGCTATATGGATACACGAACAACATATACGTGCTGGACCACACGCCCGAATCCTTGCCGGTGAGTATACCATTCGGCACGCAAAGGGGATAGCAGGAGGGGATAGCAGAAGAGGGCCAATTAGACGCAACTATTATTGCGCGATTGCGCTACCCCGCGTACGCGCGCTTTTAACTTGATTAACGGGGAACGCGCGGCACGTAGACGCGCGTTCACCGATTCCAAATTAATATCGAAGCGGGTCGGGGGGCCGCGTACCGAATTCGGAAATTGGACCGCCGCGCCGAAGGCATTAACCTGCCGAACTTCTGACAGCGAAAAACCGTAATCGCGTTGCGACCACTGTACGGCCCGGTATCTGGTTTTTCGGCGGACAGCTTTTTGCACCGGAGCGTTATTAACCGTGACCTGCCATGGACCGCTCGAGCCATTTTTGCTCTCTATGCGCTCATTTTCCTGGTGGACTACCGTAACGAGATAGTGGCCTGTAATGAAGAACGTGGCAATAATGAACGGGTGATTTACAGAATATTTAAAAGTTCACATTCCTTTCGCGACAGTTCTATTTGGGCCACTGCGGACCCAAGATCCGTATAATCATCATGATTATTAGGAAAGAATTGTCTCGGACAATTCGGTCGTGTATCGACATCGAACGGTCCACGACCGCTTCCTCCGACGTGTGTACACGTTGTTGTATGTATATGTGTATAGCGTTCCGTGTGCCGTTTACACAAGGCCGAATGTAATTTGCAGGAATCTCGATTTCGCGGTGACATAGACATTGAATTTCCGGTATCTCACTGTGGAGAATTGAATCGATCAATCAGTCGCAGTTCAGGGTAATTAGGTGGCACGATAAAATGTTTGCCAGAGCGGCGCGGCGGCGTAAACGAGGCACCCGTATATATGTATATATTTCGTCCCGGAGATACTTGTCCACGGATAAATTCATTTCGAAGCAATTACGACGGCGCGGCGTGGCGCGGCGGCCCCGCGGGGCTTATAAAAATATTTTACTTGCAGAAACAAGTCGCTCGCCGAATTAACACCGGCGCGCGAGCCCGAGCCCGAGCCCGAGCCTATTTATTCGTGACCGAGGCCGGTGCTTGCTTCGATGTTTAATTCGACGATTATCGAGCCACCGTTTATGGATTTCCGCGGACTCTTCGCGAGAGCGAACCGGCCTTAATCGGTCTGTGTACTGGGATACAGTGGTACTCTTCTGCCATCGATGGCAGATCACGATGATTTTATTGCTGAAACAAATAGAGAAAACACCGCGTAACTAATTAAACAAAAGACAAACGAGAGCAAAGGTAAAGTTGAGGCTCGCGGTCGATTTAATAAACGCCTCGAGTATCGCGTGCACATTTAACATTTCATTCGAGCAACTTCCCCCCACGGTTCTTCCCGACATCTGAGCCGTCTCCGGAGAAAAGCGATCCAATCAGCGGTGACTGTGTACAAAACCGTACGAGTATGTGTAAAGAAACTTCAGCCATCCGGTATCCGCGGCGAGAAACTTGGAAAATGTCGCCCGGCGCGGCGAGGGAACTTCCGCGGAAAATAGTCGAGCGGCGTGTTCGCGGTAACTTCGATAAACGAGCTCGTTACAGGACAGCCTCGTACGAGAAATATTCTCTTTGGGAAAATCGTAGAGAGAGAGAGAGAGAGAGAGAGAGAGAGAGAAAGAGAGCTCGCCCCTGGATCGTTGCGAATCGTCGAATCTTTAGCGATAACGAGCGTAGAGTTCCCTGGACGACGACAACGATAACTCGGCCCGGGTAATTGAATCAAAAACGTTTCTCGGAGCTTTTAATTCGCACGGGAGCAAAGTCTCGAGACACAACCGAGAAAATTTTGCGCCAGCTATCTCGCGGGGTTTCGCGCAGTTCCCATGATGCTGGCGCGCGCACGGAACCCAGGAATTTTCGAGGGGGAAAAAACTGGTCAGCGTTAACTTGTCCTTTTCCGTTCGAGCTATTTATCAGCGGCGAAAGGCGAAGTTCGCTCCTGGAAATACGAGAACATGCTGGATACGATTCCCGCGGGAGAGGGCTCCGTCCAGTCGCTCACCCGATACATCGAATCGGGTTTCGACTTGTTACCCGCCGGCATTTGATCTCTTCGCCGTTTCCCGTACGCTCTTTTGTCTGCTACCAGAGATCCAGAGTACGACGGCCTCTCGTCCTGGATCGTCCTTACTTACAATAGACCGAAGACTATCCCTCCAAGGATAAAGAACTGTCCCTCTACAGGGAAAATAATTACTAGACTGCGGATCTTTATGCAAAATAAAAATTGCTTGCACCAACTGCAAGCGACTGGAGCCACGTAAACAGTTCTCTCTTACTTGAATAATTTTAACAAGCTGAGAAAAATAGATTAGCACTCTTAAATCATTGCAACCTTTCCACTGTTTTAAATTGTACCCACTCAAATTTTTCTCATAAATGCATAAAATTCGCAGTCTAATATTTACCAAGAGATCCAAACCTTGAACAAATTTCTCTCTGTCTTCCTCTACTTCGTGGGAAGAATTGTTTTCAAGCTTCTGCGAGCGTTTAGCTGAACGTTCTGTTTTTAATTTGTTCGAGGCAGGATCTTTCGTTAACATGTTTCCGAGCTAGCTGTCCGGTTTAGACAGGCTTGTCGGGGGTACACCATGGAATCGCTGCCAGTCTCTCGTGAAACTTTAATCAACAGGAAAAACTTGGTGGCCCCCGCGACTTAAACTTTGACTGGACAGACCAAATATTATCTCTCGGTGTAGACCGGAGAGGGAAAGCTTCGTTTTTCAACGAAAAAGAACCACGGAGAGACTTTGTTTAACCGTCAAATATACTTTCCCCGAGAAACCTTCAACGGATGACCGCGTAGAACCGTGGAAATAATTTACGAACAACTTGTAATACCACCGTGTCCCAACCAAGTCCTCCGTCTTTTCCAAATATTACTTTAAAGCTTCGTATTCCGACGTTTTTCTAATGTTTTCTACCACTCTTTTCTACAGATGCATAAAATTTTCTGAAAAATTAAAGAACAACTTCGGAAGTCGAATCAGTTGAAAGCTCCGTTCCGAATCGACGGAAATCCGTAAGATCACTCGAAGATACTTAACGCGAACAGGTGTAAAGAATAAAGTTCCCGCTGCCCGGATCGAATCCATTGAATCGGTGTCGAGTTTCGACGGCCATTCTTGGCTGCTTTTCGGTGAAGCGTTCGAGCGCGCGTTAAGCTACGCCGCGCCGTCGAAGGGTTCTCGGCAACGGGTTTCGGGTAACGGAACGCTCGGCAAAAGCGCATCCCGTTTCCCGTTTCCCGTTTCCCGTAGACGTTTACCGCGGTGGCCAATACCGTTGGACGCGAACGCTTTCAGAGCTGCGCAGATTTCCGAGGTTCCTTTCGACCGCTTGATACTCTGCCACTTGACGTCCCTGGATTCGCCAAAGTCGAATTTAAAGGAGCACTCCGAGAGTCATTTTCGCGAACAATTTAGAATTTTTTTAGAACAGAGAGAGAGGAACGAAACACGGTAGAGTACCAAATATTTTTTACAGACATATCTACTATTATCTCGAGTGTATAATATCTTTTTTCTAAATCAGAAAAGCGCTTTAATCGCAGCAATGGCGTCTCGAAGAATCGACGCGGTTCTTCGAGCGATCCGACGACGCAAATGGACATTTAATAATGCATCATCGGGCCGGGAATATTTAACGCGCGTATCTGGTCGATTCATTGTTTTTTCAATTAACGAAAAGCTGGCGCAGCCGGCCCGATTGAAAATATGCCGTGGTCTCGTCGATGTTTCTCGCGAGTTTCCTTTTCGTTACCGAATATCGTTCCTCGATTTATGCTGTAGCGTATGCGCGACCGAATTGGCTGGAGCGTCGAAGAATCGCGTGGAGAGTTGGCACAATTGATTCGCCGCAATCGGTCATTACTCGACTCGTTAAATCTGCGATGGTTCTCGCGAGAAGTGCGAGAGAATTAAAGAATTATCATTATCATTAAGTAATTCGATGATAAACGTACTCGGAACCGGTGTGCGCGAGATCTTACCGCGTTTTCACGTGTCACCGGAGCTCTCTAACAACCGGCCAAATGATCGTAATGCAAAGAGCCTCGGTGGAAAAGTTTCCTTCTCGCGTGAGCCGTGGATCGTTCCAATTATTTTCTTCCAGGGAAACGATCGTCGCGCGTCCGCATTCTAACGGCGTTAACCGCGATCGTTTGTTCGTGCGAGCGGTTTTTACCCGTGCTACCAAGCCACGGTTTTAATGATCCGACCCCGATAATTAAGCACGCTTACCTCCTGTCCACGCGAGATTTAATCAACGTCGCACGTGCCTGGAGACACCGCGCCGCGCCGCGCCGGGACGGGGAAGGTGTTCACCGAGATTTCTGTATTTAGAACGCTTTTGTACCAGGAACTCGATACGAACTCGAACAAGGCCTCGAATTCCTGCCTATTCCTGGCACACAGAACCTCTCAGACAATATTAGCTAAATAATGCATGAGCAAAGTCACGCGTGAGCTCACGGAACTCCTCAGGATTTTCTTTGTGCTCTCGAAAAGGAGAAACGGTGGGTGGCGCTTTCGTCTCGAGCTTCGTTTCAATTACAAATTCTCAGCTGGTTCATTCATTCTCTCGATTGATTCTCATTGTACACGGCAAACGTGAAAATTTTCTTTCAATATTCGTTCTCAATTCCGCAAATGTTCAGAACGAAAATTTATTTTATCTTTCGAAAGCTTCGTCATAATTCGATCTTTACGCGCATGCAGAAAATGCTGTGGACACAAAAGTCCGGTAAAATTAAAACTTTCACAAATCCGAGCGCGAATTTAATATTTTTCGTTTCGTAGCCGAAAACGTATGTTAAAGCAAAAAGCTCTTGGTCGTTTGGTTCGTTACCGCGCGTGGATATGCGCATAAAAAGCTGCAGTCCAGTTACAATAATTGAAATGAAAACCTTGTTCATCCTTGATACGGTTTCGTTTCATCGTCCGTATATTTTAGATGCTGGTACTCGTTATAAACGCGTGTGCGATGCAGTCTAGTCATGATTAACGAACATCGTTCCGCGACCCGCATCACCCTAACACAAATTTTTCTGATTTTCTGAAATTCTACCTTTCATTTTAATTTATTTTCATTTCTAAAGACCCTCCAGCTCGCGTACACAATTTTTACGCGTTTAAAACTTCCTGGAGCTCGTGCAAATAAAACTGTGTTCCTTTCATATTATTCCGAGCAATTCAAATGAAACGGGGCCTAGCCAATCGAGGTGGTTAAAACTGCCCTTAAAGGTTTTTCAATAACTATCGAAACATTACATTCCAAAGCTGACCAAGAAGAACTCCTCCGAGTAAAATTTCACAAAGCACAAAAAAGTTTTCAAAAAAAATCTAAAATAACTAAAATATGTAATATTTTTCAGAATTTTAGAACGCATCAGAGACCGGCAAAGGCACGGAAAAGCACAAAATCTAATTTACCCTGTAATTTACCGTCTTTCTTGGTCACAGTCGGCTATGTTAGCGCACCACAACTTTTAATGAAACAGCTACGCGCGAAAAAGAATATAAGAAAACTAATGATCGAGATAAAATTGAAAGGAGATTGCAAAATGGTATTTGAACGTGTTAGATTGGTATTCCGCGGGCTGCCAGAGGTTTGCAATCGTCGGATAAATTCGATTAGCCTTCGGCGAAGGTGCTCGCGGTCGTTTTCGCTTTTCCGCATCGTTGGCTCTCGTTGGTCCGTCGCGTCGGGGGGAGGAGCACATTGCGCCGGAAGGGCATTATTCTCTTAACGAGGTAAGACGTATCTCGCGAGTACCTCGTCCCTTTCTGCTGTCTCATTCGTTTCGCATCGGCGAGAAAGCGAGAAAGCGAAAGCCAAAAGGGAAAGGGAAAGAGAAGTAAGCTCTTTGAGACCTTCCACCGCGAACGCGCCCCCGGCGAAACGGATTTTCTAACGACGCCGCGATGAGCCACGCCAAAAAGTCACCGTCTTTCTCGAAAGCGGCAGAAAAAAAGAAAGTAGAAAGTAGAAAAGAGACGTTCAAAGGAGACGGTGACGAGGCCTTTGCGCGAACCCCGGCCTGCAACTTACCCTCTCTTCCATTCTCTATCTTTCTCGGATTCTTTTCTTTTTTTCTCTCGTTCTCTCCATCTTTCTTTCTTCCCTCTATTTCTCGGAGGTTCGGATTGTCAAAGAATCTCATTCTCTTAAGCTGACTTACCACCACCATTTATCATAGTCGACGGTTGTTCCGGAAACGAGCGTAATTTCCCACGCGAGAACGAGAAACGGTCTGGGAGCTTAAAGCAGCCCCCGGTCGGCCTTCGAACATTATTTCTTGCAATCCGCAATCTTAAGTATTCAAACACTTTTCGCGATCGGGAAAGCTTTGTTTCCGATTGTATATTCTTTCAACCTAGTCACAATCGGCGCGCGCCGTACACGCATCGTATACAGGGGTGGTTCCCGAGACCATTTCAAGCGACATTTTTGCTAAGTAAAATGTCGCTTGAAATGGTCTCGGGAAGCACCAACCACCCCCTTTCGGGAAGTTGACGAATCATGGGACACCCTGTATAACGCGCTCGTCGATAAATGGCACAGGGGATGAGGGTTATGGGAGAACATAAAGTCAGCGTGGTTACGGTACAGTTACAGAGGTATATGTATATCAGGGAACATTGAACCGGTACCGAAGGTGTGCACGATATCCCCGGGCCGGAAATGCGGTTGCCATGAATGTTCAATGACTGATAATCATCCTTGACCGCAGGATATGGACATGCTGCAACTGTTCGCATCGCCAGCGGGTCGAGCACTGCTCACCAGTGACAATCGGCCGAAAGGATCGACGTCGACCTCCTCCTTGTCTCGAGAGTCCTCTTCGAGACTGAAGAGCGGCAGAAGACCATCGGGCACTGGTACAGTCAGTGCGCCGACCTCGCCGCCGAGGCAACGAAAATCCAGCGCCGAACTGTACAAAGAGGCTGTCGAGATACTCGGTCTCACCTGTTCGTTGACCGATAGCTGTCGATGCATCGACTGCCAGGTGAGTTTACTCGGACGCTACCGCGGATTTCGCTCTGCGACACGGTGCTCCGTCCTCGGGATCTCCGTGATCCCGAATACGTGTAAAACGGAAGGAGTTTACGATATAAGTGTATAACCCCACGTATCGTACGATTATAAGCGTAAAAGTGAAATTATTCTACGTGGTCCTAATTCGATCACCAGGGACTGTATTACATCGAAGGTAGAAATTACACAAGGACCATGAGCCCTCTTTAAACCGGAGAAGCACATTGTCAAAGTTCTCGACAGTGTCGCTAATTAACTGCGAACAATCCAGCGACTTTAGCGAAGCGCATCGTAAGAGGTTTTCACGCTGCGATTCGCGCACAAGTCAAGGAACGGGTTAAGAAATTTTTATCCGTCGGAGCCGGGACGCCAATTCCCCCGGAATGGAAGAACCTCCTTCATCCCTCGGAAACGATTCCAAATCCCAGCAGAATGAGCTCCTCCTTTCCAATTACAAGGATCGAGGAAAAAAAGGAGAATCGAACGTCCCTGGTCCTGTGAATCCCCTCCGCAGCCGGGAAACGCGAACGTATAATTGCATCCACTTTGCGGGACCGCTGTAACACGTCGCGCGCAATTACAACGAGCGCGCGCGAATCAGTATATGTAGTAATCTCCGGAACGAACCGTTATAGTTGTGTCTCTGTTTAAGAGGCAATCGACTGACCACTGCTCCGGTTATAACCGCGAACGATCGATCGATCGATCACACACTCTCCCTCTCTCTCTCTTTCTTTCTTTCTTTCTATCTGTATTTTTTGTTCTATTTTTTGTCCGTCGCTTGTCGCGCGTAAATATTCGAGCGAGTGCTGGTTTTATCGAGGACGCATGGTCCGCCGCGGTACTTCCATTTTTGGAACGGTAATGGAACAGAATGAAACACCCCGGGGATGGAAACCCGGTGTCCGAATTTAATTAAAAATTTTATCGCATTGTCGGCGATCTTTGTAATTGCCGCCACGTGGCCACTCGGCTTTGCGTGCGCTGCCGCCTAGACCGGGAATTCGGGCTCCTAATGAAACGATCTAGCCGTTTCGGTGGCACATCGAGGCTACAGATTCGCGGCAAACATGAATATAGAATATACAATTTGTTCCGTAGCTTCGCTTCCTATTATTATAGTTCCCAAGTATAACGTTCCAATGTCCAGCTTTGACGTGCAACCATAAAATGAATCGTACCGTGTGCATCATTACTTACGAGTAGACTGCGAATCTTTATGCATTTATAGAAAAATTGAGAAGATGAAATTCGAAAATTGTTGAAAAATTTTTTAAATTCAACATGTCCATATATGATAAAGGCAAAAATAACGTTTAGTTTAGTTTCTATTTCTTGCAATCGATGCAGACAAGTTTTATTCGGCATAAAGATCCGCAGTTCTAATTATGAGATATTAGACTGCATCTTGTTCGAGGTGTTACAAATAAGACATTCAAGTTTCGAATCATGTATACCGACGTCTCCTCTCTTTCCAGAGCAACTACTTCGACTGCGACGACGACTGTGGGGACGCGAGAACGGAATTGGCTGCGGGCACTCCTATTCTACTGGACCACGCTTTGTCGCATCCGCTGACATGTTCCATACAGTAGCAGCCGACCGTCGCGTAAACATTTCGAAATCGGCCCACTGTTAGCCCGTTCCGCCGCATCCACGAGCCAGTAAGGGGAGGAGAAACCTTTCGAGACGAAGTGGATCAAGAGAGAGAGAGAGAGAGAGAGAGAGAGAAAAGGCGAAAAGGCGAAAGAGAAGTTGTTGTTCGACGCGTGGCGCTTCGATCTCGACGTTGAAACGCTTCAACGAGGATCCACGTTGAACAGTGTCGAAAAGTAAACCTAGTCCACAAAGAGAATCTCTACGATAAAAGAGAAACAGGAGCATCAGCGAGATCACATACACCTCGACGACGAAACGAACGTGAAACGCCGAAGACTTGCATGACGGTCTTGATTCATGCTCCATCGACCACCCTCGAACTTCTTCTTGCGGTCTTGATTAGATTGATTGCGTTTCTCGACAAATATAAGCTCGACCCATGTGTTCAGTTCGACACACGCTGCCGGCACCGCGGAAGCTTCAACATTTTTACCCGATCAACCAATCAATGAGGCAAATTCAATCATTATATTAACCGAGATCTATACGTCCCGGTGACACGTCTTCTCGCCTTTTCCACTGTTCTAGAAACTCTGTCGATCGGTTCACACTCGTCAGGCTATATTGATAAAGTTGAAACAGTGTTATTCTCGACGCGTTTCTCTGTCTCGGAAATGAAATTTTTCGAATTGGTACGTATACAATAATATATGGCTTCTCGGAGGAAGAAGAACTTTCCGCCGGCAGTGTACGCGTAACAAAGTATTTTCTAGAGAGCAGAGACCTCTGTATAAATTCTGTAAAGTATTCTGCGCCTGTGTTGCGTCGACTTTCGACGCACGGTATATCGTATATGTTCGAAAAAGTTTTCTACCTGGATTTTTCGTTCGGTTGCCGTGCATTTTCCGACCATTTCTCGCATGAAACAGTACAATGAATGATTTGCTGTCGACCA
Organism: Lasioglossum baleicum; assembly: GCF_051020765.1. Taxonomy (NCBI): domain Eukaryota; kingdom Metazoa; phylum Arthropoda; class Insecta; order Hymenoptera; family Halictidae; genus Lasioglossum; species Lasioglossum baleicum. The sequence continues at coordinate 18,250,755 of NC_134936.1, forward strand.
GTGTAATCAACGGACAATATCAGCGGTATAAGTGACACTCAATCGTTCGATGTAATTATATTCTACTTGTTCGTACGACGCTGAAACACAATGGCGTACACTTGATCTTTTAAGGATAGATCGCCGCGCCGCGCCGCGAAATCCGCCAACGAATTCAGGAGAGACCGATTCTCTCATGTTTCTACTTCTACACGGTCATCGATAACGCGCTCTAAAAGATTATAATTACATCGTTCGCGAACGCGCGAGACCAGGAAAATAGAATCTCGCCTGGCTCAAGGTATAGAGGACGAATTTGACACACACGCACGCTAAAACGATGACACGCGCCAAATTACGGATTACAATTAGCGGTAACGATTGTTTGCTAGGTGACAGTTGAATGGTTTTGTCGAAACGCGACGATTCTATACTATATATGGTATTATATATACATACCTACACGTGGTTACGTACACGGGATATTTATTACGAGTCGTTTTATTATCAATTCTGTACTATGGTTACCATTATTATCGCTGGACTGCGGGCTTTTGTGCAAATCATTTTCCAAGTCGATCACAAGAAACAGATCGCGCGATCTATTCTAGATGTACAAATTAATTCGTAGCCCCTTCTTCGGAAAGAGATCTCCATCGCTTTTGTCCAGGCTCACGAGTAATCCAATTCGCCAGGAATTAATTTGCACACCTAGCGCTTCTTCTTTCGGTAACACTGTCCACCAGCCAAAAAACGTTCCGATTTTCCCCGTAGGCGCACAGTTTTTCAGAAATTTCAACTTGAAAAAAAAAACATATTTTTCAACTTTAAACAAATATCGTGATGATATTACAAAAGATATCGAATTGTTCTATACGACAAAAGATTCCGTAGACTTTCCCGAACAGAGTGATATCCAATATTAATACATTACGAATGTTTAAACAATCATTAAAGATGGAGAGACACCACCTTTTCTCGCATCAATTTTTGAGGATACTTTTCAGTTTATCCTAGAGCCGACTTTTATCTCGGACCAGAAAGCAAAGTGGCGCTCACCGCTAGCGCGGTCGTTCGACGAGATACCAAAAGAATGATGGGCAGATTCGGAATCAGCGCGAAAAAACAATAAAAATCGCATAGTGAAAATCGGAACGTCGAAAAGAAGTTGAAATTTGTTGGACAGTGTAATTCGAATAAGTCGAAAATAACGTAACGGTATAATATTGTTCAGATGTATTCGCGTTTCTTCCATTTTTGCCATAAAATCCGCAGTCTGTTTACCCTTACTCGATTAAGTATCTAGTAAGGTGTGTTGTCGAACGATTAGGGCTCGCGAGGAACGACAAAACGGAAATGAATAGGCGAACTGCACGGAGAGAGATAGAAATCTATAACGAGAGGAGTGTAATGTTATATAAATATATTATATTTATAATATTTATTATATAATATTAATAATATTTATATTATATTTATAATATATATATATATATATATATATATAGAGAGAGAGAGAGAGAGAGAGAGAGAGAGAGAGAGAGAGAAGCTGTACGTCGATATGTTGAGTATATGTGTGCGATTGAGTTTTGTAAAACCAACCTTGCGTTAAGTGTTCTGGGTTCAGTTAATAACGCGTTGACTGCCGCATCGATTCTCCTGACGGAGGACATCGTTAATTTTAACGAGGTCAGGAAGTTACCTTTTCGAACTTCGCGGCTCGGTTAACAGGATTAAGCGTTCTTTGGTGCTGTGCGCCATTCGAGCATTGTGTTGCCTTTGAAAAAGCTCGACAAAGTCGCAACACTTCCTCCGTGTCGATCTTTATACCGTTTCTTTCACAGCTGTTGCAAAACATCGTGTCGCGTAGTTAGCATGTTAACTTTGTTATACAATTAACTCGACAGAACTAACCTAACGGAACACTCTGAAAAATCTGATTTCTGTCTCGTGATAATGTTACGAGGTTGAAACTATTTTTAACTATTAACGTAAAGCCATTCAGTTTTAACGGAAAAAGTCGCTCATGACGACTTTCCACGGATTCGCTCGAGCAAAAATTACTTCCGTTCTTCGCAGCCTTTCCCCGGACATGAAATAATCCTCGACTTTAACCAAGTGCTAAATCCAATTAAGAGAACATTAATCGATTGCTCAAATACTCCGTGTTGCGCCCGCTTTCGCGCAGCGTTCCTCTTTTGAGACTGTCAGAGTGATCGAAGAAATGGAAAAGATAATTTCATTTGATCCTCCATCTGTCTTTAATTACTTGTAATACAATCTACAGTGTTTCATGGAGGAAGCACATTGAAAACCGATTGCTCATAGTTCTCTCGATTTCCCCTCCATCATCCTCCAAGGGCGTGGTCAAAACGACGATGGGATAAGCGATCTTGAACAAAATGAATCCTAGTTGAACTGTAGTTGAACTGGAAGGATTTTTCGAGAGTTCTCTTCGATTAGATATACCTGGAATATACCTGTGCCAATCGTAGAGATATTATACGAGTGCGACAGTCAACGCCGGTGAACATAAATGATAACTATGTATAAACGACGACGTAACGATAAACGAAGCTAGGCCTGAGTTACATAGGATCGTGGGTGGATTGAAACGCGCGACGGAAGCGAGAACGAACGAGCGAAAGGGCCGAGAGAGAAAGTGGAATGATGAAACGTGTCTGTGGATGACTATGGGGGTGTAGCGTTATGGTGTTGATCCGTGTTAAAAGAGGGAGGAGACTCGCGTTCATGGATGCAAGTGCCAAACTAAAGTTTAACCGTGCGAGGCTCGTAAAGCTTAGTTGATTAACGAATCGCAGACAAGCTACAGACCAAAGATGCAATCTAATCGATACGCATACATAACATTTTTGGGAAGAAAGACAACAAACGCTTGTAGACGCATCTTTAACGCTAGGTTTACGAGACCCGTCAAAATGACGGGTTCTAAAAGATGCTTCCCCGAGGAATTATTTACCAAATTGATTTCTCTCTCGGTATGTATTATAATTATTAGAAAAATGGCCAAAAATTTGGATAAACACATTCTTGTTACGTTTAATAAAATAGCTACTGTGAAACAGTTATTCCTGGAGCTCCGTAAACCTAGTGTTAATCATCTAGATTTGTTTTCCAGCGTAACGAATTGGAGATGGATATTTTTGTAAAATCCTCGAAATCCGATTTATCGCGAACGAAGCGCGATCAATGATCTTTGGTTCACGTGGATCTCGTCTGCGAGATCGTCTCCTTGGAATATCTAGATTACAATACCGATGGCGATACGGCAGAGGATCCAGTTAGTTTTGTTAATCTTTTTAATCTTGTTACACGAACACGTTACTGTCTATCGTGACATACCTTGTTGCTAAGCTCGGCATGCGTCATCCAAGAATCGATCGAGATCCGTGTCGATCGATCCGGTGAATGGGACATTAACGTGCATCAGACGAATCCCCAGGCGTTCCGTTCCGATCGAGTTTTATACGTCTACGGGGCGACGAATCCAAAGCTTTTTTATCCTTCGATCGTGTTACGGTGTGTATGGTGTATACCGTATACAATGTATACATACGCGTGCAGGACAAAATCGATGCACACAAGCACGCGCACGAAAGAGAGCGCGAAGGACGCAATGCTCTTTGATTCTTACCGCTCGGTGCTGTCTGACATCTGACATCGTCTCGAGAATGTGCCAACTTGTACATATGTACCATCAATAGACTCCGGATTTTAAAACAGTGAAAATATGAAAAGACTTTAAGAGTATTAATATACATTATTTTCACCGCATTAAAAATATTAATCAAGAATAGAAATCTATATTTAGCTCCTGTGTGTGTCTTGCAATTGATGCGCAAACTTTTTATCTCGCATAAACATCCGGAGTCTATCGATCACAATTCTGTCGATTTCCCCATCGAACATTCTGTTTTCTCAACTCTGCGGCCTCTGAGCAATTAGTATCGTTCCTTGTAGAAAAGTCCCTAGCGATAAGGGTGGAAACTTCCCCTAAAGTTATTTCTCCTTATTGTAATTGGTAACACGATCGATGCACTGTGGATTCGATGAAACAGAATTGTAGATGAATTTAAGAATGTTATTATTAGATTGTGGATTTGATGCATCTACAATAATAATCAAAATGAACAGATGAAATATAAAATTCCCAAAATGTTAGAAGAATTCAAGTACATTGTTGCATTGTTTCCTTAAAGAAAAGATCCGCAGTCTAGTCGTCGTTATATTCTCTACAATTTAGTCAATTTACCAAGGGACGAAATCAATTTTTATTCAACTCTTAGCACTTGCAGAGTGCGCATAGAATATTTTTATTTTTATTTTTATTTGGCAAAAAGCTCTCCACAGTGTAAGGATTAGGAAAATTGTCGACAGCGCCGAGGCTTGGGCTCATTCGCAACGTTACTTTTTGTACAACGAGGCAAGTAATTGTACTCCCGAACGTGACGAATCGACGCACTGTGCATTACGGTTCCGATACCAGAGGATTTCTATTTATAAAACCAAATAACAAAAGCGAGCGACAGATAGACAATGAACCGCGCGCGCGCGAAGAGTTTCAAAATAAAGAGGTATAATGCATCGTGTCGATTCGTGACATATCTAGGGACTTTAATTTACGAAATATCGCTGCCAATTTTTCTTCGACATTCTGATTAGACGAGAATGTCGGTAGAACGAGTTATCGTTCAAGATCGATAGGCGTCCGACGCGAGGATATTGATACCTACAGGATGGTTTTTCTCATTGTAAAACGTTCACTCGTCTGCTTGACAGGAAAGACAACCGTAGCGACGTGTTTGTATAATCAGAGCATTATTACCGATGTTATTACGTGTAGATAGACAAACGGAAGTAAGCGATCTTTAATCTGTTAGCGAAGGAGCGGAAGAGAGTCAACGAGAAATGTGACAGACTGATCGGCGATTAGCGGTTTTCCGTTTTCTCGCACGGTGCGGTGTCTGTATGCGTTCGTTTTTTCGTGCCAATTTCTATTGTTCGACTGCAGAGTCAAAGTCTGATTAACAGGTAATTTTTTCAATGTTATCGTTGAACAGTCTGCACACCCCTTCGACACCTTGTTGCAACGTTTAGGTAGCATTTCCTCCGACTCTCTTGTGCTTCGACAAAGTCAAAGCGGCCAATCGATTTTCTAGGGCGATCGTTGCATCGAATTGGCTTTCTCTCATCGACGAAAGTAAACGCGCAATTAATTCAAATACCTTTTTCCCGGAGGTTCGAGAAACGCGTTATACCCCTTCGATGGGGCTGGGCGTAATGGTAAACACGTGGCTTCTAATCATTTTATAGTAATTAAATCGTAAGCATGCCGAGGAGAATGATTCTCACAGCGGCGTACTCTTCGATATGACTACCATTAAAATACGATACAATATACTGCGAGGTCGTTTTATATTATTGTAGAACCTGTCCCACATTTCATCCATTTTATCCAATCATAATCGAACGAACGATTACCTCGAAATTTCGAATATTGAAAATAAAATTAACTTGTTCGTACAGTGTGTGGAACCTTGAATACACAAATTCTAATTTCACAGATTTTATGTATTCGTTACTTGGGAAAGCTTCAAGAATGAAGAATTACAAATCCAATTTGAAAGGGTCGATGGTTATGCTAATATAATGGAAATTGATATAATCACGATTTCTACGTTCAAACTGTTAGATAAATGCCATAAATGTCATCCGTGGAAAAACACTGTACCTTCTCTCTTAGCTAATATTGACAAAATAACGTAGGATAGCGCTACTGTTTCTTTCTGATTGCGAGAAGACGCATCTGTCGGTAAATGTAAATGCGTTGCCACATTTATTTATTACTTATACATACGACACTGACCAGATATACCGTTATCGCACAGACGAGGTATAACACTAGTCCAATCACCCAAAGTATTTTTCTATCTCACGCTCGTAAAAGTCATTCCTAGGGTACAACATTCGCGAGAATTTAAAAGGAATTTCTGGATCTTGGAATGATTTTTCCAAAGAATTTTTTATATTCACTCACTACTTGTTGGGCAGGGGGGGGTGAGAAGCTGCGTTAGAGTCCTGAAATCAAAAAATAAAACAAAAGATATTAAAATCGATTCGTTGAATTCCATTGGGATATGAAAAGATTTTAATTTACATACTACTATACAATTTTTTATTAATACTTTGAAAGGAAAATGTGTTCAATAATAAAGATTAATTATTAAGATATCTTATCGGTACTTACATGCTCTCCCCCTTGAAGAAAGCACGACACGTTGCTCTCGGTCTCAGCTAACGATGTTGTCTTTGGTCTTCAAGGAAGGTAACCTCGGAGACATCCAGGTTGGCAGCTTCGAACTATTCGGTACCCTTAGGGCTCTGTAACGGAAAGAACAAATTCATTTAATCTTAATCGATCGACCGTCGAAGAATAAATCCGATTTAATAGGAAATAAATATTTAATAATTGTTCATTAATGGTTTGGGAAGAAGATATTCATTAATACAGTTTAATTGGAAAGATATTTGATACTCGCACTCATGTTCTTTCCCGAGGCACTGCGTCTCGATTTCGATCGTCGAATATATCGATCTCGGCTACTTTGGAACTTCTTTGGAACGATTCTGTAACGGAAAGAACATATATTCAATTTGAATTGAATATTCAATAATTTCAATTGAAATAATTCAATTTGGATAGAGAATCAAAAGTAATTTCAACAGTAAATAAATAACCTCGATGTCTATCTCGCACGACACGAATTCAAATAAAAATGATCGTCGCGACACAAGAATAAACCCGAATTAATAGAAAATTAATAATTCAAATTGATTATTTATTAATTTTTCATGAATGATACGAATAACGATGTTCGATAACATAGTATAATTGGAAATATAATTTGTACTCGCGCTCGCGTCCTGTCGATCCTGCTTCAACCATGCTTCGACAAAGAACGCCATGAAGCTCTTTCGATTATCGAAAGCAACGTCAAGTATCGATCTGGGCAATGAATATGGTCCTTCGATCGATTGATTTTTTTCCCGCGGAATCTGTAACGGAAAGAGCAAATTCATTAATTACAATTGACAAACAGTCGGAAACTAAATCAGAATTAACTATAAATAGACAATTGAATTTGAATAGAAAGTCATAACGGAAATTAAACTAACTCGATTTCTGACTGGAAATTTCGTGGCCCTCTATGGAGGAACGCTCGAATTAAAATGGAACTATCGGTAACGTAGAGTGCACTTTTTATGACTTTTTTTTTTACCACCGATTGAAATCCCGTTCCGACGTTCCGAGGTCACCGACGAGATACTATTAAAGACTGCCAGCTCCTGTGCTATTCAGCGAGCCCGGTAACCGGGCGCGAGTGGGCGCGGGGATAACGTGAAAGTCTGATATACCACATCGCTAAAAGTTCTAAATAGTGCCAAAATAGTGCCAAAACATCGTCTGAAATATGGCGGAGAATGTAACATTTAATAATAATCGATATGGTTTCGTGATAATTCGCATTCTCACCGATGCATCGCGACGAGAATCTCCTCAGTGGTCTTCTTTACCGACAAAATGCCGTCATTGGCTTTCGCTGTTTCTCTGGATGGAGCCAGAATATATCCTAGAGGGCGTAACATAAGGCTGGCAGTGACCGCGTGCCACCGACACCGACCAGATGCCAGATACTATTAAAGACTGCTAGCATTATGGAAGATCGTATCACTCGGATACACTCGAATATAGAATGATATAGACGAGATGCTATATCTCGTCGATGGCACAGGCGCTGGATGTTTTTTACAGACGAGATATTCTCTACCGTCGGGAACAAAGAATTTTTGCTTGCCAACGTCGGAACTATATTTCAGCTGGAAGATGGGGTGCTGTATACATGGTCACCGACGAGATACTATTAAAGACTGCCAGCCCCTGTGCTATTCCGCGAGTCCGGTAACCGGGCGCAACGGGCGCGGGGATAACGTGAAAGTTACAGTGATCTGATATACCACGTCGCTAAAAATTCGAAATAGTGCCACAATAATGCCAAAACATCGTCTGAAATATGGCGGAGAATGTAACATTTAATAATAATCGATATAGTTTCGTGATAATTCGCATTCTCGCCGATGCATCGCGACGAGAATCTCCTCAGTGGTCTTCTTCACCGACAAAATGCCGTCGTTGGCCTTCTGTTTCTCTGGATGGAGCCAGAATATATCCTAGAGGGCGTAAGAAACACCGAAAAATTCGGGCTCGCCAACTCCCATAAGGCTGGCAGTCTTTAATAGTATCTCGTCGGTGACATGGTTGAAGCGCATCCCATCTGCAGGCAATTCTGGATCATCTAGAAATGCTATAGCAATTTTCCCAGGTTTTTTCTCGTGTCAGCCTTGAGGGGAAAGATTTATTTATAGTTTGGAAGTTTGATTAGTTTGGTCGGTTTTGTAGAGTTGACGATGTTGAGGGGATTTCGATCGATCGTAGACCTAATGCACCACAGACTGTACACTGTACACTCTGTACACTGTACACCCATAATCCTTCCAGAAGTGTGTACAAGGTTGCCAGGCACGTGGCATTTCCCGTATACTCGCTGCAACCATACAATCAGCCTGTACCGACAACACCCCCAACTGTCGCAGCAAACTCGCTCCTCATGCTTCGAGCGCATTGTTTCGACCAACGTCATCGTCGATTATCGTTACTTTCGAAGCACGACTCCCTTGAAAGTTGTAGATTATAATACGAAGCAACAGTGTTACAATGGATGTAAACTGTGACACCCCGTTTCGTGACTGTTTAATAGCAAATAATATATGTTGACTCTTCGAAAACTTGACAACAGCACGCCTACGAATTCCGAAGAGTTGCCAAGTCATCGACGTTACGAAGAAACCTAGGTGTTTCGTCACGGAGGACATGTTAATGGTCTTGACGGGAGTTAGAAATTTCCCGAAGGGATGTAAGTCTACATTTTCAACGTTTTGCCAACTCGATTTGCCTGAGAAATCTGTTAAGAGGATTCCCAATCATTGAACTGCGCTCTTTCCTGTATCATTGTGTTAATCGCATCGGAGACAACTCGATTTTCAAATGGTATCGTTGTTCGTTCGATTCTCCGTTAACCCTCATCCGTCCCTCGTGTCGATTCGACACATTTTTCCCGAAATAAGTTCTACCGTTCTGTTGTTTGCAAGTAAATTTTCCCGAAACTTGGTGACTTTTATTTTTTTAACGCGAAACACATAACCGAGAAACTTTATCGTCGTTATCACGAGATAATGTGATGTGACTTGTACAGTGGTAGAATGATCGAACAGCCGTACAGGTGGTGCAACAATTTAACCGGAAGGAACGAATGTGCTCGCGCGTTTCCGATGTCGCGAGCTGGCTCTAATCGAGTCCGCGGAAGCTTTGAAACAGCGTTTCTTTCTTTCCTCTAGCCGAAGAGAGAAAGAACTGCAAGGTAGAAGAGAACGAGAGAAAAGACGGCCAATCCAATTCCACGCTCAAACCCGACCATAGCGATGGCGGAGAGGGTGGCGAAAAAACGCAGCCAGAGCACGAGGAGAGAAGCGTAGGTCTCTCGGAGCTTTTTTGCGTTTAATCAAGGATATTCGCGGTCGGCTGACTCGCTATTTTAGTCCACCAAGTGCTAACCGAGGCGCGCAACCACCAGCGACGACCATATCGCGGGAAGTGGATGAAGGAATCTTCGTCCTTTGACCTCGCAGGGACGCTCCTAGTCATCTTTCACGTTCCGCAAACTTTTCCGTGTAACCCTACATCCTCCAAACTATTCTATTCTCCAACCTCCTTCAACACGCTCGCTGAATGCCGTGGCCACGATTTTCTATTTTACCGGAAAATAATTCAATTCGTTTCTCGCGCGTTCGCGACAAAAATCGGTAGGGTAACCGTTTAATATTGTATGTATTAGGTTGTCCGAAAAGTTTCTTTCGGAATGCGTTACTTTAATGTTGTTAAATAAATACAAACAATGCGATAATCTTTATGCCAACGTTGCAGTACTTCCCAACGTGAATTTGCATTACGCGCATCGCGCATGAATCGAAAACCAACTTTTGGGACAACCTAATATTTATTTAACGATATTAAAGGAACACGTTCGCCGGAGAACAGACTGACCAAACGCAGAAAACTCGCGATTCGCGGACAAGTCATTGCTCGAGAGTTTCGAGGAGGACACCCATCCCTGCGTCATCCATTTACGTTGGCAGGACGCGGAGGCGGTAATTCAGCTTCCGGTTTTGTAAATTCAAATGTACACAACGCGCCGGGCTAATGTTTGCAAAAATATGCGCGTGGACGAACGTGAATTGCCTTTCGCCTATTCCGGCCTTTTTCGAAGCAATGACCGAGGGAATAATAAGCCTGCGGGAAAAGAATTCTTCGTGAAATACCCCTAAAACCAGGGGCATTTTTTAATCTTTTATAAGAGAGGTGACCAATTTTGGCGAATCGGCGATTGCTTGCCGGACTCGCGCAGCCATTTTCTCCCAGAAGGAATCATAGATCCTCTTCAGCCGGGAATCGACTCGAGAGGCTGTTCAAGGCCACCCTCTGGCTCCGTAAGTATAGAGGCGGGAGAGAAGACGAAGTGGGTGGTACGGTGTCGGAGGAACGGCCGGGAGATTAGCGTTAATTACAGAGTTGAGCCGTTCCGGGGTTGGGACGGGGCGCGAGGTATTTGTCACTCGGCACTGCTCTCGACTCCCGTTCTTCGTCCTGAATATTAATAACCCCGTGCCGTCCTTCCGCACCCCCGCAGTACCCTCCTCCCTAGCATCTCGTTTCGCGACATCCGATGAATTGCGTGGCAGACAACGCTACTCATTATGCTGACTGCTTGATTTCATCACCGTCACCGACACGAAAAATTAATCGTCCTCTGATCGGCGAGAGAGAGAGGATCCGCCGCACGGTTTCTCGGATGTTCCTGGCCAAGTGGGCTCTCCATCGGCTCATCCTTGTCTATGCTAACGATAAGTCATAATTAGACTAAACTGAATTGATCCGATAGAAAATGTTGCGAGAATTTCACCTGGTGATTCTCGAACGTAGCGAAACTGAACCGTGTGGATTTACCGCAGTAGATAAGCTTTGTCGTTTTCCCGACAAAAGTTTGGAAGGATGTCGCGAAGCGGAGGTTGTCGGGAGCGGAAGCCAAAATTATTGGAATTTCGACACGACGACGACGTCGGGAAACGTCTCCTCGGGAGCACGGCGGAGGGTCGTTCGGGGATGGGCACGCGGTCGGGTAATGGAAGATGTGATAATTTAGTATGCACGGCGGAGTTTATTTGAATTTTATTGGCGGGCTCGCTGTCACGTGGGTCAACGCGTAGGAGTGGTGGTCGTGCCACAAGGGGGTCCCTCTTTCGCTTTATCGGATCGGGGGAGAGACGACGCTCCTCCCGTTTTCTCGTTTCCCCGAGGGGACACTTCCGTCCGACCAATATCGCTTCCTCTCTCTCCTCTTTCGTCCCTCCCTCCATCTTTCCCTCCTTCTCTCTCTCTCTCTCTCTCTCTCTCTCTCTCTCTCTCTCTGTGTGTGTGTGTGTGTGTGTCTCTGCCGTTTCTTTTTCTATTTTTCACCCTCTCCTGGGCCGCTTCCAATATCTTTCCAAGTTCTCCGAGCCGGCCATGAATAAACTATTCCCCGACTTTGAATATCTGAACGTTTTGCGCGGTAATGGGACCGCCATCGAGGGACCAACCGCAGAAAGGACGGGAGAGGATGATATCGATTGATCGACGGCCGCCGTGAACGGGGGTAACGGCGTAGCCGGAGCCACCATCCTTCAATTTTTCGGAAACGATGCGGGGGCGGTCTCGAACGGTGTCTCGAGACCCGCAGTTTTGAATATGGATGCCATCTCTCTTTCGTTCCTGCTGGCTTCTCGCATGTCCCGAAAATAAACATGATTTATTTTAGCCTCCCTCGTTCGATTCATCGACATTATTTCCTCCGAAACATTCTGGGCATGCAAAATGGAACCTGGACTTTTTTTCTTATTGATTCCTCGGAAACCGTTGTCGCGAAAACGGCGCGGCGCGTCGTGAAAAAATCGTGCAGAAGCCAAACCATTGTCGAAACGTTCGGAAAGCTCCGTTTTCATGCAGTTTCGTAACGCGCCGCGACAAGGGAAATACTTTAATGCTGCCGCCGAGCCGGAGACTCTTATCACCTTCCTCCAGAGATATCCCGTTTAATTGATCGCTCGTAGATCATCGGCCTAATCTGCTTTGTCTGGAAACGTAAAGAGACGAACGATGGATTTTGACGACCGACGAAGAGAGTCTTGCTCGTTGATCGTCTCGAGGATGGTTAAAAAGGGTGAACACCCTTTCGGATCGCCTTCGAGTAGTTGTCTAGATATTGGATACCTTGCAGAGTCGTGTCCTGCTGTCGCATTAATCCACCGGTGGATCCTAGCTCTGCGAGAACGGGAATGACTCGACCAAGAGGGTCCGGCACCGTTGATGAAGGGACGAGGACGACGTCAGGTGGCCTTTCCCAGGAACGCCCCAGATTTCAACATTACTCAAACAGGATCAACCTGCCAGGAAAGAGGCCATTGTTCGCCCCCGAGTTTCCTTCCGCTCCGACGGTATACACCGGATCCTCGACGTTCGGCCATTCGGAGACAAGGCATATCATCGCTACTACACTGGAACGTGTCAAATGTCCCGTGCGGTTCAGCCATGGGGGTGGATGCGAAACTGTACCGTTACACCCTCGACGATTCGAGGGAAATTCGCACGATGACGGGGCGATGACGCTCGATTCGGACTACGATTACTAGGAAAAATCCAGACAAAAAAGATTGGCTCTCCCTTGTGCACCCCACAATTGAAAAATGCTTGCAATATTCGGGTTAAAAATCCGAGTGCCGCTGCCACCCCGCTGCGATTGGGAATCAAACGAATCCAGGAAAGTTTTCCGGGTATCGAGCAATGTTCGAATTCGTTCGATTCTTTTTTTCTCGAGCGAGTTTAAACGCGTTAAGTTGCAGGGGAATTATCCAAACGAAGTTGCCGTCGTGTAAAACAATTAGTAGCTTAGCCGTCCCCCTGCTGCCTCTATCAGCTTGTCTACGCCCCGACTATTAGTATAATCGCTGGAGGCTACGACCCTTAGCCACCCCCGGGCGGTTCACTTTAATTCTTAGCAAGTTAGAGTCACCCCCTCCTGTTCGGCTCGGCTCTTTGTTAAGCTCGTTGCTTCTCGATTCGTGTTCCACGCTTGTGTATCTATACATATTCCGTTCCAAAAGACAATTGAAAATGGTGGATCGTTGCGTTTCATCGTTTTCCATCCTTCGAGCGAAAACTATTTCCGCGATGCGAAGAGTGAACAGCGTTGTTTTTCACGAAGGCGATTAGGCGTCGATTGCCTTTCGAAACGCTTCGTCTTTCGACACGTCGAACATTAACGTAACGTTCCGTCCCGTGTCTAATTGATTTTCTTTGCAGAGGAGGGTGCTGCCGCGATATGCTAGGGGGCGAGTTCTCGGGCCTCGATCCACCCCTTTGCATTATGGATGCACCTGATTTCACACTTGTTCGTTCGCACCGGCGCGGCGCGGCGCGGCGCCGCTCGGCGAACAAATGCTATAACGTCTCCATCGATATATAAACGGGCCGCAATTTGCTGGCCCATTGTAAACCGCCCCTCTTCGACTCGATTCATGGCTAATAAATCCTGGCTACGGGATGTACGGTGAATTTATGTTTGCCAAAGTCGTGTCCGTTGCTCTCCTCCACGGAGAGGGCCAGCTGATCCGAAATCTCTCCGTAACCCTGGCGATTCGCAGAATATTTTCACCTTCGGAGTCCTCCGAAATAATTGATGAGATACCAAATAATCTGTAATTTATTTAAATATTAAGGTCGCTCCAACAGCTAGGTTATCAGCGACCACGAAGGGACGATACACTTTATAGCAATGCATTACATACACTACCGGCCAAAAAAGTTTGGAATTACGATTCGATATTTTTCCATGCTTCTTGTAGAAGTTGCCAAAGATCTTACACAGGGTGTATAAACTATACAAGAGCTTTACGGACATAAAAGAATGCTGTGATCTGTTTAGACATAATTAGACATAAGGAAATTTCATTGACATTGGAAGGTTGGACATTCAAGTATGATTGTTGTACGCGTATTAAAGGGGTGATGGGTTCTTTTAAGATTTTATAAATGTGTGTAAAATGTGTGAATGTCCGATGCGGAGGTGTGTGGAAAAAACTCGATGTTTTCTATTTTTGAGTGGTGGACAATTGTTTCTATAAATGCCTTGCCTAATTTTGAATATTTCATTGGGATATTTATATTTGTGTTATCGATTATTCGCGGATTTTCGGGTACAGCGTGCGCAAAGGAGGTATTCCGGGAGGAATCACGGTGCCGGGAATCTGATTTACCAATTACGCAACGTTTCGAATGCATTGTATCGGTCGGACGGCCGAAATTGGCCCTGTAACATGTGCGTAATCCGTGGCACGTGTCCTCAGCGACGGAAAGAACCCGAGGCGCGCGGACCGGGCGTCGTTCAACGCCCCTCGAATCACCCGACGTCTTTTCTGTACCCGCAAAACCCACTTGAACCGGAGCGGTAGCGGCAGCGGCGCACGGTCCATGCCACTCGTTCGTTACTCGTCATTCAATACCAATTTGTCCATTTACCGAGATTAGAAAGCGACTTGAAAGCGATGCTAATTCGTGCCCGCACTCTCTCTCTCTCTCTCTCTCTCTCTCTCTCTCTCCCTCTCCGCTTTCTAATTTGGGATTCACCCTCTTTGACCCGCCACTTATTGTTCTATATTCCCGGCAATATTAGCATAACGAACATCGATCGGTTCGTTCCAATCACTTATACCTCATTTCTTAAAATACAGTCGACGAGTCAGTCGACGATCCGGCTAATCAACGATTTGACGCCAAGTCAAATATCTGGGGTGAATGTTTCTCGATATCTTCGATGTTACGGTGAAATGATTTTTCACAAGAAAATAGTCGATGGTCTGCTGTGCAAACACCTTCCATTATTTCAATCTCATAATAATTAAGCTGTGCGCGTGGGTAATGTAGGTACAAAGTAGACTGTGGATTTTATGGCAGACGAGTAAAAGAATTTTGAAAAAACATTCGGAGAATATTTCAGCAGTTATTTTCACAAAAAGGATTAAAAGATTCAGGGTTGATAGAACTAGAGAGTGGAGGTTAAAAGTTTCTTTGTTCTTTTATCTACGTTGGTTTTTCCGCCAACAGGTTAACGCGGTTAAGGCAAAACGAACGGAGCGAGCGAAATGGTAAAAAGGGCATCGACAGTCTAACATATGGCTGGCGAAATTGCCGGCAGGGTGGTAGTAACAATATTTACAGAAGGCTCGGCCAACCCCCGGTGTTTTGTTAAGACTGCACACCGCGCGCTGCCGCAGCCCCGGGGGCAAGGGTGTCACTTTACCCCGATAATCCCCCGTAATACTCTTTAGCGATCCACGCCGCGGAGTAATATTAAGTCCCTTACATCCAATTTCTATGGACTTACACCTTGTTCGAGGCGATTAGCATTTTGATTGCGGCTGAGGAGTCTTTCGCTTAGCTCCTCTTCGCTGTGGAGCTTGCTCGTTTCAACCGCGAACCACCCTGAAGAAAAACTTGACACTGTTATTCCCATTGTGTTCGCTGAACGCAAAAGAACTAGCAGAAATTCCTCCAACTGGTCCGGACCAGTAAAACGTGTACTTTCATTGTCTGTATAAAAATGAATAAAAGTTATCTTTTTTAACCGCGTTTCACGGGTAATGCGAATTTGCTTTCACATTTTTCGCGAAAGTTCCAAAATCAAAGTTAGAACCTGGCTGCATCGGACCGCCGGAACCATCATCCGGTGCATTCGGTCGAACGATAAAGCGTATTCTTCCGTGCTCGAGGCGTATGGGATTATAAAGTCGCGCAGGTACAGCAGACTGGCAAGCTATAATATCCGTTCTAATAGAGATACCGGCGCGGGGCGGGCACACAACGATGTTCCCTCTACAATGTACACGAAGTCTCAGCGAGCCTCGGTATCGCGGCGCCATAATGGTAACTCGCGGAGCCACTTTGCCTCCACATCCGCTTCCGCAGACTTAATGCTCGTCGGAGGCTCGAGGGCCGAACTTCCTCGTTCCCTGGGCGTGACGCTTGTTCTCAAACGCTGACAGCTTCGAGCTATCCGGGCAAATTGAATATGTCCTTTCCCTTTCGTACCGTGGTGGAATCCCATTAGAATCGGATGTCTGCGGAATACGTTATACGTATCTCGCGAGGAGAACGAGCGACGCTTGTTTCCAGCGAAAGAAATCAATCCGTGTCCCTGGAGAGGTGACATTTGACACCTCGCCGCGCCGCGCCGCGCCGCGCCGCGCCGCGCCGCGCCGCGCCGGCTTGCTGCCAATGATTGGCTGATTATGATCTCGCTAATCCGGATCGCGCAGTCCGGTGGACCACCCTCGACGTGATTGCCGAGCTCTAAAGCAAACAGTACCGCCCCTCATCTATACATATATGTATATTCTATAGATACGTGTATTCGTGAACGTTGCTCTATGTTCCGGGTTTCACCGTGTCCATCTCTCTTTGCGCGAGCGTTCACGAGCCGCGACCCCAATTTTCGTGCACGCGTGCACACCCCGCGCGTACGACGATTACACGCGATTCCACTGGGCATTCGCCCACGGCACGAATGAAAATCCCAGCCCCGGGTTTCGGCTCTCTCGTGACGGCTCGAAAAACTCGTTCGTTACCAGAGGACGCCCGATGCCGACGCCGACGCCGACAACGGTGCGTGTAGCCCGCGCCGCCCCGCCGCGCCGCGCCGGGGGATGTTTTAAATTATGGTGTGCAATTCCGACGGGCCGAAAGTAATCACCCTTTTCACCCGGCCGCGTTTAAATATTTTCACGTGGCGCAGCGCGAGTGATTTAAAAGTAATCGAAATAATTGATCCCGCACCTTGGTCGAGGAAAGGGTTGGGATTCTAGGTTCGATGGGTTTGGTAGTCGCGCTGACAGAGGCTCCCGGTAATGACCTCCGCCAGTGCAAATGCACCAAAACAACCGACTGTAGAGGGTCCCACGCAGTCGAGGGTTGAAAATCGAATGTGTACACCTATATCGATAAATTTTGAAATGACCCATCGACATAATATAAAATATTATAACTAGTTGAATAACATTTCTAAACAGATCACAGCATTCCTTTATGTCCTATAAAGCTCTTGTATAGTTTAGGTGTATGTACCCTGTGTACATCTTTTGGCAACTTCTACTCGTATAAGAAGCACGGAAAAATATGATTCCAAATTGTGATTTGAAAGTTTTGGCCGTTAGCGTATGTACATCGTACATAATATTAGTGTGTTCTTATTTGATTTTTGGCGGCTTTCTATTATACATATGTGGCCGGGGGTGCTTGTGTTGTTTCGCACGGTAGCGCGTATGGTCTAATGGTCCAAGGCTTAAGGTTTGGAGACTCGGTTCGTCCGTCGGTGTAGGAAAGTCGGCTCGAGATTTGCGCGAAGCGTGAATGG
Organism: Lasioglossum baleicum; assembly: GCF_051020765.1. NCBI lineage: Eukaryota > Metazoa > Arthropoda > Insecta > Hymenoptera > Halictidae > Lasioglossum > Lasioglossum baleicum. The sequence continues at coordinate 18,268,370 of NC_134936.1, forward strand.
AAGAGGGCGTGGGAAACGGCGAAGTGGCTGCGGACGCGGATAGTGTGGTGACTTGCGACCGGTCCGGTAATTGTCGTAATTGTGCCGAGTGATTCACACATCAGGATCGGCGCGGCCACTCCGCCCGTGCTTGCTTGCGTGCCCGGGGAATCGTCGTCGTCGTTCCGCGCCACGATATTCGCGCACGCATATACGCACACACGCTCGCGCGCAAAAACACGGGCCGGAGCGCGAGCGCATCTGCGCGGGATTTCGGAAACAATTGCCGACAATTCTCGCCACTTGACTCGCGGCCAGCGATTGACGTGAGAATCCGCTTAGACGGCCGTACAAACTCCACTGCGGAGAGTATGAGGTCATCTTCATTAAATCGTTCTCCGCTTAATGACTGATCTAATTTTTTCTTTCTCCCTCTCCTCCACCCCCTCTTTCCCCACCACCTTTTCTAATGGCGTACACGACGAGCCGAGACTCGTGTTCAGAAGATGCACCATGCTCTCACCTTTTTTTTTGCCAACGCACACGATCTTCGAGGAAAGCAGTCGCCTCCTTCTTCCCACGTTCCACCGGGTGGTGGAACAGCCTCTCGCCGTTTAACGATGTCTTAATTATCATTTATGGCGTCGCTTCCTCCCATCAAAGTATCATTATCGGGGAAGCCACGCTCAGGAATTTTTCTAGCTAACTTTTTTGCCGTCCAATCCGCTCCAACGTTGTCAAACGATCGTAAATTCGCTCTTCAATGTCTGCATCTGCTGCGAATGCCATTTTCAGGCTAGCGTCGAGCACTTGTGATACCCGGGAATCTCATAAGATTCAATTCTACACTTGTACGGCCTTCCACGCTTCAACTTCTCTCTATTTTGAAAACAGTTCTTATCGAAATGATCCGTTTTTTTCGTTGCAGGTTCAAGACAGGATTTAAGCCAGTTTTACGGTGCTGCACCAAGTTCACACCTTTAAACGCATCGAAAAGTGGAGCAAGGTATGAACGACGGCAGGACAAATACTCGGTGTCCTGGTCTCCGCAGTATCGATGTTCAGGCAGGTGTGCCAGGGGTTGGTCCCGGTATTGCGGCGTGCCACCGTGAAATACACGCATGGTGCCAGCTCTCGGTGTGGTTCCAGCGAGGATGGCTCGTAAGAGGGTTGATAAGGCTATCGCGCACATCGCCCCGCGCGTTTAGCATACATTTGAATAATGGGCAGGCCGGTAATCCTTTAAACCGTTGGGCCCTCATCCCGTAACTAGGTATCCTTTCATCTCTGGCTTGGAGCTCGTCCGAGGCCAGAGCCATTCTCCTTCACCACCCCCGCGACTCACCCCCTAACAGCCTGATGCTGGTGTGTTGGTGGTGGTAGTGGTGGTGGTATGCTCACTTCCCTCCAGGCTTGACTCTACCCAGGGTTCTCTCGCGCGTCCTCTATTTCTCTCTTTCTCGGCGTTTAAAGATATTTCGTTCGAAATAACAGTCTCGGCTCGACCGAGTGCGCTCTCTCTGCCCTCTCTCTACTTTCCCCCCTACCTCCGTCGTAGCCCTTATACAGCCCGATGGCCGTGGCAAAAAGGGGGTGGCATTTGCAATGCAGAGGTTAAATGGCTGCGGGGGTTGGTACAGGACGGAAACAGGGGCTCCGGGGGTGGCAGCGTTACAGGGAGAAGATAGCACGCAGCCACTGCACAGACTCGATTGGTTTTTTACTTGCCTCTCGAGCTACACTGCTTCCAACCCACCCTCTCTCCCTTTCTCTTTCTCTTTCTCTTTCTCTTTCGGAAAACTCCCTCTCTTCTCGACACGTCAACCTTCTCCCTACCATCCTCTATCCGAGGTTACCTCTTTTTCCACTTCATCGGCCGGGCTTTTCCACTGAAAAAGGGGGAAAACGCCAGGCCACGGAAGAAACCGGTGGGACAGAGAGGATATTACCTGGGGAGGCTGTTGCGGAGGAACCTCGGGGGTGGGCGAGATTAAACATTTATTTAAATGGCAGCCGGTTCGGCGCTCTCGCGACTAGCACGCATACCGTCAACTACCTACACGCATCAAATATATGTTCCTTTCTACCCTTCTTCTCCCTTTCTCTCTTTTCGTCTCTCTTCGGTCTAACACGCGCCGGTGGTTCTCGCGTGGAAAAATACTGTAGGGAGAGAAGGAGAGAGAATCGTGCAGGTGGACGATCACTATACGTGTGCGCGAGAGAGTTCTCGTGGTTGTAGATATTACCGACTACACGCCGGAGAAAGGAGATTAGTCTGGTGGTTTTCAATCCCATTTTCATCGCGTTTCTACTACCCTTGCCGCGGGAGAACGATATCGTTGAAGCTTCATCGAGCCCCCACGATCGTCCGCCTGCTCGCAAATGGTCGGAGAATAAATCAAAGGCGAGAGAGAGAGAGAGAGAGAGAGAGAAAGAAGACACCTTCCCAATCCCCGATGAAAAGTATTTCGCGGTATTGAATGTCGGCTTTTCAATTGCACAGTTGCAAAATCGATCTCGCAACCGTCTCGACCGTGTCGCGAGTTGTTCCAAACGATTTCGTTGGAGGCCTGCACTTGAATTTGTATGGTCGTGGATGGACAAGAGGGTCGACTCACTCTCGATTGAACCAGAGAATCACTGCCGACCTTATTCAACTACTTTGATTGATATTCGTTGACGAGCCGGACGAAGTAGATCGGGCAATGACCAGATATTTGGTGGATGTGCAATCCGCAAGAATCGTTCTTCAATTTCCAGGGATCCAGGAACCCTTGATCTCTCAGGGTGACATTATTTTTAACACTGGCTTACGGAGCTCTAGAAATAACTAATTCACATTACTTTATAAACATAACAAGTATGTGTCTATACAAATTTTTGGCCATTATTCCAATAATATATACCCAAAGAAATAAATTTGGTAAATAATTCAAACAGGGAAGCATCTCAACGCAATCTTAATAATCGCAAATTAAAAGTATCAGAACCCGTCGTTTCAACGTTCCGTAAACCTAGTGTTAAACATCATTAAAATTTGTTCACGGAACCATGGTCTTCGTCGCAAATCGAATATGCTCTCCGCCCCAGAATCCTAAAGCACTGCGAAGCGTTTAGAAGGACTGGATAATCAATGATAATTCTGGAGGGCCTGAAATTGTATTCGAGATCATCACGACCCCTCATCAGGCTACACAAAAGAAGGCGAGCAGGAAAAAAAGAGCAGCGTAAAACGATGGAGAAAGAGAAGCAAGACGAGTCGAGAGAAACCACCCCGAGCAAAGTCAACCGAGGATCTATCGTTCTCCGGGGAGTAACTGGATCGTGCAGGTCGGAGATAGAGACCGAGTGAAAAAAGTACGGGTACGAACGGGGACGACTCGAAGAGAGAAAGAGAGAGAGAGAGAGAGAGAGAGAGAGAGAGAGAGAGAGAGAGACAGACAGACAGAGCACGGTGGAATTGAATCGAATTGGACCAACGGTGCTGGCGTGTTCGCAGGCAGTTCGTCCAAGGATATTTGTTCCGCATACGTACGTAACCGGGACCATCGGAGACTCTGTTGCTGGGTGTAACGGGCACAAAGGACGAGGATATAAAGCACTCGGTTCGGTCGTGGCACGTGGTGGTGCATGCGAGTATCAAGTCCGCAAGGAAAGTCACGCTCGTCCCGCGAGACAGCAGGGCCGAAGATGGGTGCGACCGGTCCCACGAGATGCTCGGGCCGGGCACACTCCCATCGGCTAATTGTTTAAAATCTGATCGCACGTAGACATGCCGCTCCGCCTAATTAACCGGTGACGCAGTTCGCAGCGACGCGACGTGTGATTTCCACGCGACCATCGATCCGCGCTGGCACAGTTTCTTTCGACCCTTAATTAGGCTGCGAGTACGTGTTCCAAAACTTTCGAATCGTGCCTATCCATTTTTGTCGTAAGTGGAAAGGTTTACGCGTAACCATTCCGACCCGAAGGACGTACGGTGTACGTCCTGATGCAACATCACGAATTTTCATCTTTTTATGATTCTACGATACATAGGTATTCCGAATATAAAAACGGTATTATTACTACATACTTACTCGATAATTTTTCGACTTTTATTTATAAATCTTAATTTCATTTATGGATATAAAGATATGAAATCGATGCGCGACAACAGTGGGTCGTCAGACGTGCGAGGGGAGCGACATGCGCAGCTATATGCTTCCGAAAAATGCAAATTACGCCTCGTAAACGTAAAAATAGAACTTTTGAAGGTGATCGAAACTGAGAAACCCCATCTTTGCATTATCGAGAAACGAGAAGGGACGTCCCGCACCCTTGCAATCCTGGAAACGAGTCTACCCCCTTAACCCCTTGCACCGTAACATCGAGCAAGACTCTACGAGCCTGGTAGCCAACGTAGGAGGTGCAATTGGGCGACCGATGCGCGACGTCGATAGAGTAATGCCGTGGAAAAGCGCAGGAACGGTTGCCGGTCGGCGCGGCTGCGTCGATAATTCAATTGCACGCTGTGTTCATTTGTCTACAGGCGGGAGCGTGTTTCGTTCGGTGGTCCGGCCACTCTCATCAATCCTTTCCGGCAACAGAATTCGAGGAGGCTGCGTCTATATCCGGCAGTTTGTGTTCCAGGTCCGGCCCGGGGTCCCCGGTGTCTCGTTCATCCTGGTCAGTTAATAACCGTGGTCGGGGATCCATGGTCCACTAACGCTTTGCCGACCAAGCCGCGTCCGTTGCTGACCACCGTGTCTGGTTGGGTTTTCGGCCGAATTATGGAAACACGCCGTTATACGATGCGGCCCGGCCCGATGATAACGCAACCGCCTCGTTCCTCGTTTTAATTAAGCCCCGTCCACCCGTTCCCCGCAACAAGATATCGCCGGTACATTCGTTCCCGTAGCCCAAGGATACGCGAACACTATGAATTCTCCGGGAGACCGTTCTCCAAGCGAATGAATCCTTTCCACGCTCGGTGTCCTTTCCGATGAGGAACCACAACCACCGAGAATCCTCAAGATTCTCCGTTGCACTTGCTCGTCCCGTTTCTTTCCCTTCCTTTTCTTTTTTTGGTTGTTGATTGTTGTTGTCAGCGCTTCTGGCACGCGCGGAATTGAAGCACAAGGTTCTTACGCGATCCGCCAGTCGGCGAGCACAGCCGAGTCAATGTCAACTAGACATCCTCGCAGAGTTTAATTAAGCTGCCAGCTTGGAACAAGATATCCAGGCCGCGAGCGCCCGCGCGCGTTCTAATGAAATTTCGGAAGAACTCGGTTTTTATTTCGCTCGGGCAATCGGTACCGGGTGAAACCCCCGCCGCGTTCTGTGCGACCGGCGACCGGCGACCGAGAGATGGGAAACTTGGTTAGGGGACTTACCGAACAAAATTTACTTTCTAATCCTTTTCTAGTATTTTTCAAGTAATACCGAAGCTTTCTAACTTTGGAAGAAAAATGTTTGGCAGCTTCGGTACACGCGTGGGAGGGTCGAGCGAGATCGGATCGAGAAAACCAAAATTGCGCTAATCCCAGGTTAATCGTGTCGGAAAACTGGTTCTTAAAAGATTAACGGAGCGTTCCCGAGGCCCCGGCGTGCATATCCGTCGTTTTACAATTTTAATTGAAGCAGCTCGGCGCGGAAACAGAGTGGATTTTGCGGGAGCAAGGGCAGGCCGGGTAATTTACGAATCTGGATGATTACTCGCGGGAACGGAAAAGAGGGGAGTACGTGTGAACCGGTCGGCGTCGACGTAAAAACGGCCGCGTTCAGCTAATTTAAACGAAATTGTCGGAATAAACGGAACTGCATGCATCCCGTCGCTCCAGATGTTTCGTAAATGAATCCTGCCTACTAGTCTGCCATGGCTCGGCTGCTAATTACTCGGTTCTTCGCGGCAGAAGACCCAGTCCCCAGCCTGGTCTAATTGAGAAAAAAGATCTACCATGAAAAGTATTACGATTACGATCGTTCTTTCTCGTCCATGCTCTCCCTCTCTCTCTCTCTCTCTCTCTCTCTCTCTCTCTCTCTCTCTCTCGCTCTCTCTCCCTCTCTTTCTCTCTGCACTTGTGGGGGCCTCGTCTTATCAAATTCACGTTACGGTGGTTTTCGCTGAGCAGAAAACAGAAACATCTCCGGATCTAGTACGTACCACCATCCTCCGCATATCTCCTGTATGGGAAGATGAGAAATTCTCATCCGTCCAAATACACGCATATTTCTCCAGGCCTCAGCCGGGAATCAATAGCAACATCTGTAAAATATATCGGCGGTCGACGCCGCGCCGCGCCGTGAACGGTTCGCGCTTTTACAGGGAGTAACTGTTTTCTTTTTGAGGAAGAGTATGCTCGACGGAGTAACCTGGCAGCTCATATTAGGTTGTTCAGTTCTCGATTAATGTGCTCAGTACTAATTCAGAGTAGTTTTTAAGAAAACCAATGGCATGGTAAGAAAGAGGAAGCTTAAGGTATAATAAAACATTAACGAGAGAGAGAGAGAGAGAGAGAGAGAGAGAGAGAGAGAGAGAGAGAGAGAAGAGAAGAAAGTCCAGTAGTCCATCGAAGAAACAAAGAAATGACGCGATCATGACCGATTCCAGGTATCAAAGATTCCCATCTTGAAAAACGAGGCCATCACCGAAAATTAATCTGTGCTAAGAGGACCGCGAAGTGGTAGTACTTAGATGCTAATCAGAGTGCCACGATTTTTCTTCTCGAGTCGCGAGGCTCGAGCCCCTCTTCCTGTTCTGTCCAGGAGGTTGCTTTTTAATTGGCCGGTCCCGAGCACGCTGGGGAGACATCGAGGCGCGCGATGAGGAAGAAAACTCGAAAAGTTCAAGTTGGGGGTTGCGCGAGGGCTCGTCAAACTGCGAATTACCAGCCTTATTATTATCGACCGCGGTTCTAACGCGGCACTTTTTCTTCCTTTCCGCCCCGGCGCGGCGCGGCACTCGGCCAGGAGAAAAAGAAGAACGGGGAGAAGTGCCCTCCGGATAATAACTCGCGCCCTTCCATTTGCTCACCGGTAACCCGTAGCCATGAAACTGCTGGTATTATTTATCGCGACCCGTTTTCAGTGAACAATCGTTTCCCACTTACGCGTACATCCTTCTTCTCTTCCCTCGGTCGTTACTAAATCGAAAGAAAGAGCGAAAGAGTTACTTGTAGGAAAAGAAATTAATTACGAGCGACCAGTTGAACGCAATTTTCTCGATAAATTACATCGAAGACGTAATCGCGCGCGGGGGACGTGCTCTTAAGCGGAAAGGATGAAAATACCTTGCATATATTCCTCCGGAGGATTTCTTTATCTTGCAGTTTATCAAGCAGCGGGGGGACCACCGGGGCGGCAAAAAAATTTAATTAAAACCAAAGCAGAAAGGTAGCGAGCACCGCGAGGACGAGAGATTAAATGGATACGAGGCGGATGACAAAAGTAAGCCAGTCCCTTCTTATTTCCAACCAAGGAACAACCTTCGTACCCGTCCCCCTCCCGTCCCCCTTCCGCTCTTTTTTTCGAGCTAATCAGAGACTGACGGCTAATCAAATTAGCCGTTCGTTCGGAGGGGGTGGAAAAGCAGACGTCCGCGGGTAAACGAGCCGTTTTCCGTCTTCGTCGACGATTCGTCCTCGAATCCCTGGTGTACAACGCTAGGTAGGCCCGATGGGCATAACCGCACCCCTGTTTGCCACTCGCTACCCCTGATTAGCTGGACTTCCTGTCCACGAGTCGTCGCAACAATTCCTCCGTAACGTCGAACAGAACCTGAACACCGAGAACACTGGTCTCTCGCCATGGCTAAAGTTTATTCATATGTATAACGTGTGCCCACACGTTCGATCCCGATCCTGCTTCCACGGGGTTAATGATTCGGCTTGATTGCTCGTCAAACATGGGCGAGCCTCGAATCACCTCCCCCTTTGTTCCGCACCCCCTGTAACTTCGTTTACGACTTCGGCTCCGTTGATTCTATAACGCGTATCGGTCTACGGAATAACGAGAGGGTTTCGTATCGCCGCGCCGACTGTTAATATCGAGTTTCTCAGTTTTTGTCTATGCATCAGCTGAAACCGCTGAGAATCGGTCGACGATGTCCAAAAGAAAGAGCGTTTCTACTAGTTCTGCTAGTACTCGTCTTCGTATTCTACTTTACACATTTTCTCAAAGACAGAATATATTAGAGAAAGACACGATTGAGAGAGAGAGAATACATTAGCAAGCGTGGATGCTTCATCCCTTGCCCGAATCAAATTCCTTTTAGTTTTCTTAATCTACTAAGCTATACATATCGGAGAACATACAAGCATGCGATAGATATGAATTTTCTTCTGTTTTAGGAAATTACGCCCTTCCAAAAAGTTTTCTAATCACTGAAAAAGTTAAAATAATTAAAATGTATAACAGATTCGCGACGTTACGATGTTACATCGAAATTCTGCAACATCGTGTCCCTATATTTTTCCGGGCATATTTTTTAAAAGTCGTAGCATTACGGACGAAAGCGAATGAAGCCATTAGGTTCCCCGGTGCAGGAATTGAAAGATCTAGGGTCAGTTTAGAGAGCATTACATCATCGTGACGTTATGGCGTACACGCGCCTCTTTTCCCTGCGATATCGTCCGTCGGAGACAGTCTTTCGGATGCTCGATGTAGTAGGAGAGATACGAGCGAATTATGAACAACAACGACATGGTCGACGACGACGACGACGACGACGACGATGATGACGAGGATGAGTCAGAGTCGAGATTGAGAATAGCGTCGGGGTTAACTGGCGAAGGAAGTCCGACTCGACCGACGTCGTTTGACCCTCGAGATTAGTCGATCGTCCGGCGGCAACGACCCATTGATCCGCGATCAATCGGATTCATTGACGCGACGTTTCGAACGTCGCCATTTTTCGCGGCTGAAGGCGAATCGTTGCGCAGCCCCCCGTAAGAAATTCAATTCGCGACGAGCGTATATTCGGTTCAATGCTGATTCCTCGCGGCCCGCGGCTGATCTGCCTAAGTCACGAGTGATTTATTACCGGTGGAACGTTGAAGATGCACGATGTGTCGTCGTCGGAAATTATATCCGAGTGCGCTCGTGCAATTCCTCCGTTCGTGTTGCACTTGTTATTGCCAACAACTTTTTATCTGTTTCGAGAACGATCCACACGATACAGAGTGCAGAAGTCAACTCAACTTAATTTCAACTACGTTTCCTCCCGGGTCAGAACCGACCCAGGATTGCGCGAGGCCGATCGATACAACATGACAGGGGAGATGACGTTGAATGTCCGGAAGCGTTTAAAAAGGGCCTAGCCGATTAAAATGGTCAAAACTGTCCCTAGAGGTTTTTCAAAGGCTATCGAACCACTCGAAAGCTGACCAAGAAAAACCCTTCCGAGTAAAATTTCAGTCTTCTAGCTTGCCCGCAATGGTGATACAGGGTAAATTAGATTTCGCGGTTTTCCGCGCATTTTCCGGTATCGTTCCGGTATGCGTTCTAGAATTCTGAAAAACATGTGACGTATCGTGGATCCTAAGGCCCATTTTGGAGAATTTTTCAGATGGTTTTCACAGATCGGAAACTGTGCTTTGTAAAGTTTTCGTACTCACGTCAGAGGGTTTTTCTCGGTCAGCTTTCGAATGGTTCGATAGTCATTGAAAAACCTCTAAGGGCAGTTTCGACCATCTTAATCTGCTAGGCCTTTGCTCGACGGAGGATGCAAAGCAGATTTGACGAGACACGCGGAATATGATAACGGTTAGTCGTAGAGCAGCGCGCGGTATCCTCTGAAACCGAAATGCCCAAGGCAGCCTCAGACTATGGCTCCGGACCGGGACCGGTCGCATGCATTCACGCACACGTACGCGCCGAATGAACCAGATCAAACGCAGTTTTACCAAACGACTGCGCCTCCCTGCCTCATCTGAATTGATAATATCGACGTCAGCATATCAAAGACCACCACCCTGTGCCAGGGATCGCCTAACCGTGGCGCGCGTCTTCCGCCACCTATGCAGCAGAATTCAACGCGGCGGAAGCTCTGTTCACCGTGTTTAAAGCGAAAGACAACGGCAAAGAAACGGGAAGAGGATTCGCTGGATCGAAATAAGATGCCGAGGACAGAACTGCTGTGGGAACAGGGACATCCTGCGTCCTCGGGCCTACGCAGAGTTGTTTCTCGTTCGATAAATTCGACGAGGATTCCGGCACACGGTTCGATAGCCTGCGACATGCTGTTTGCGAATATCCATACCGTTTCTTAATATTCTACGGAAAATGCGAACATTTGTATAGGTTGTTGTTGTTGGACAGTGTAATCATGCTTATCTATGGTCTGTTGATGGAGAATAGATATTCCGTTCACTCTCGATAAGAATTGTCGAGTCTGTTGAAGAGCTCAGCCGATTTCACAAAATTGTTTCTACGTTCCGGCAAAGAAGTAACGTCGATACAACGAAGTTTGCGAACGCGTATGATTCACCGCGTTCGCGATCAAAAATTCATGAGATCCGGATGCGTCTAGGAGAGTCAGGTAAGAGGGTTGTCGTTCATTCCAGGTTTCCCTGTGTCGCGTCGCGCGTCGGCCTGTGCAGAATCGGATGTTCGAATCTCTGCTACCTAGCTGGCAGAACGCTTCCACTAAAATAATGTTATATTATCGGGCGATCGTGCCACCTGAGCCGCTAAAAGCGTCGCGTCGCGCGTCGGTCCCGACTCCCGACACGACCATAACGCGACCGGAAGATTCGAGATTGACTTTCGCGTGGTTACGCGAAAAATATCACAAAGATTCTCGAGCACCTCTCGAGAAATATTTCTGTATTCTTAACTTTCTCCTGTTTTACGTTTTACGAAATAAATACTTGGCGATGACGACGCGGCGACGACGTTCGGTGGCTATCAGTGTGGCGATGACTCGATAAACTCGTATCGTCTTAATTCTTTTCTCAGCGGGACACGGCTTCCATAGTCTGTCGATTATTGCCTTTTCCGGGATGCCAAGTTTCCACGAGGCTCACGCGGCGTTGCGTCGCGACGGTCTCTCGCAGTGTTCTATAAAAATTAATCGTTTCGCCCGGTTTCCTAATTCTTGCCGCAACGGGGGTCACGCGGTCGTTCAATTGGTTTGTATGGACATCGCTCGAGGCTGGACGGTTCTGAACAGTCGAAGTGGGTCTTTAGGTGACAGAGCTGTTCATGCGGGTTTCTCCCTCTCTCTCTCTCTCTCTCTGGGCTTCCTACCGAGCGACTAACCCTCGGCGAACATTTCTCGCTCTCGCTCTCGTTCTCGGTCTCTCTTGATTATTTCTTTTCGTTTCTCCATTGTTCTCCGTCTGGGTTGGAGGCGCTCGTAGTCTCCTCTCGTTCTTCGGTTCGTTCCGCGACTGTCGTGTATAACCCAATAATCATTTAATTCCGGCAGTCGTACGCGCAGCGCTTGGCGCCAAGTCAATCTAAGCCAACCGGATATGCCTCTCTCGTCTGCCTCGTTCAGCCACTGACGTAATCCCGAAGTTTAGGAGCGAAGGAGGACCCCACTCGCCAATTGTGAACTGGTGGCCACTGTCAAAAATTGTTCGAAGGGAGCCGGGGCCGTCGCGTCGGGGAGCCGACCGATTGAAAAAAGCCAATCGAAAAAAAGACCATCGAAGGTGGAAAGGGACAGCAGCGCAAAATTATGGTTAACGTGGCTGCAACTGTTTGTTTTTCGCAACGATCAAATTCTTAAAGTCTCCGAGAAGATGTCGAAATATCTGAATCTGCCCGAAATACACTACCGTCTATAAGTATTTGACTTCACTTCGCGGAATCGAATCTAAAAGTTTATATCAATGTTATAACTTGAATTACTTTGGAGTATTATGAATATAAATGTATACGATTGACATAGAAGCACATTGTACTGCATTACACGTTAAGGATTTTACCGGTAAATCGATGAAAGTTATTAAATACTTGGTTCATCGATATATCCACCTCGCTGGGCAATCGCGACGTTTGCGATGCGAGGCAATCTAGCGACAAGCTTTTTTCATGTTTCTTCGTGGAAATGGTAAACGGATAGACTGCGGAGAGATACTTGAAACCATCATACATAAGTGTGTTCGCTCGACCAGTTTTCGTTCAACTTTTCTTATTATCTTTTTATTCACAGTAATTGATGTTGAATAATATTTGTATTATTAATGATTACTTTTACACGAGTGTATAAAAGAAATACCGTGGCAAAAGTTACATTGGGTTGCCTTATTTATTATTTTAAATGTATCTGGTATACAATTTTCGTTAACCCGAAGATGGTGTGATACTTGTAGACGGTGCGGTGCGGTGCGGTGGTGTATCTCAATCTGGCTGCTCTTTCCTTTGTGCCAGAACGAAGCCATAGATCACTGTTCACGGGGAGTGACGTTACGGGGCATCGAAGTACCCTTTTGAACAGTTATCATCGAGAGCGTCAGCCAGGTCAACTCCCAACTTCCGTTTCTCTCTGGCAAATCGGTCGCACCCTCTTCGGCCGGTCGGCCGGCCGGCGTGAAACTGCTAATGAATATCAGCCCTAAATATCAGTCCGCGGGGATCCACGAGGGTGGCTGTATCACGTCGGTGCATATGTCTGTATATTATGGGGGATTACATACCCCGTGGAAACTCACCGTGAAAGTCCCCCATACGTGTGCCCCCGACCCTGGTCACGCTCGTTTGTCCCGCGTTAACGCATATTTCTCCTGTCTTTCTCTTTGCAACGAACTATATAGCGTTTCTTTCTTGTTCCGTCGCAGTTAGGGTACAGTGGCCCGTTACCATATGCCAGCTCCCATCATACGGGAGTCGAGGCGTACGCGGAAAGACCTCTTCCATGAAAATCTAATCGAAAATTGGCGACCGCTTCACGGCTCGGTGCTTCTATTAAGAAATAATGGGCCGGCTAGGCTGTTTGTTTCTGCGATCGGTAATAATCGAATTTGTAAACTGTTGCGCGAATTTTAGCCATTTTTTAGAATTCTTATTTGTTTTTTATCTGATAAAACGATCCCAAGGCCAGACTCTGGATCTGTTTTCCCAGGACGGGCTCCGATGATTGCAACAGCTCATTTGTTTACTTATCATAGTAACCCAGCAGCGGGTCGATAATGATTCCTCGAGTCACGCGAGCTTTGTTCCCGTTCCCATCGCGAATCAACCGCGCGAAAAGCTGCGCGAACTGTTTTCGTCTGATCGCGAGCAACAGCCCCGTCGTCGATCAATGATCGAATTGATCCTCGCGTGCACGCTTTCGTCTGGTCGCCGCGATCCATCGATCTTCGCGGATTGAAAATCGCACGCCGGTTTCCTACCCGATCTCGTCGGAAGATTAGATAAGCGACAGCGATTCGGGGAAACTGCGTTAAATGCATTCGTAACGCTTTTGTCGGTGTTTGCCCCGTTATGCGCGAACGAAATTATACATGGATCTCGACATGCGTATCGACTCGCGAAACTCGCTCTCTTTGTTATTCGCGCGACGAAATATTGTATTTCGCTCGGACTGTTTGAATATTGCAGGGACCGTCGAAAGAACAAAGGCGGCCAGCCATTACCTGAATAAAATATTTGGAAATATGTTAAACATGCATCCGCATCAATTTTCTTTCACATGTGCCGGCGCGGCGCATGGCCAAAAAATATTAAAATTCATCGAGGACCGTGCGCGTGCGGGCGCTAAGAAAAAAAATTCCCGTGGAATATTACATTTATCGATTCCGCAGTCTATGGAAAATTGTATATTGTATTGCTTTCGCATCTCTTTATTCGGATATATATGTATATTACTATAAAATAAATTTGCAGAAGTAATTTTTTAAAAGCATTCACACATTCTTTAACACTAAACCCACCGAGCATCAAAAGTGACCGACAATGAGATGTGTACGCGTATAGTATTTTATAAAAATAACAAGATTATATTTATTTATATATTCTGGAGTGAAAAAATATATTCGATCAAGTCCCATCAGAAAACACCTGTACAATTTCAATATTTGTCGAATGAAAAATCTAAAATGGGTCATTTGATCCATCGTGGTAAGTGGTGTAGGTAGGTTTAGCGTTAAAAGCAACAAAGAGAATTTTTTTACGAATATTCGCGAAATCGGACATTGCGAGTAACCTAATGTATAAATCGATACATTATCGGACCAATAATCCGAAATATTAGCCGGAACCGGGTTAGTCACGATGAGTCGCGCGCGCGCTCAGTCTTTAGCGAAAGCGTTCGTGAAATTCGCCTGAATCATTGGCACGCGTAATTTTGGCTGCGTCGAACACGTTTTATCAGCGCTACCGTCTTTCGTGGTATCGTCTGACGAAATCGTCTGGCCATCGCGCATCGGCCGGTCATCGGTAAATCACCGATCGCTCGATACGAGCGGCCGCGCAAGATTCATCAAGATCCCGGATTAATCGGTCCCAATTCGAAGCAATTCGTTCCAATTACTATCTGTTTCCAGATAGCACGTTTACTTTCGAACAAGAGATCGGTGTTCGCCTACCCGCAGGGGTCCATCTGCGTTTGATACGTAATCTTCGGTTTGTCAGCGAGTTGTTGTTACTCTACCCACATGCCAGAGTAGTTCGCTCTACGAACGTGTAATACCGACGAATTATATTCTACAGTTCCACACGTATCGTTTCCTACCCGACGATAACCATCACCCACATCGGCCAATTGGTGAAAGACGATCGGCTCTAATGCGCGATTCTTTTTTTCTCTCCTCGACACTCTACACGATGGAGGAATGAGTCACTACGCTCGACAGAGGAGACACAGGCTGGCATGAAATACCGGCGAAACAATTGTTCGACGGGACAATCAAGTGTTAAATTCGTGGCGCCAGCCGCTCGTCCCCTGTATCCGGCACATTCAACTACTTTGTCAAGGTGGACGCGATTCGTCGGTGTCGGTGTCTCGGTGTGGACCTTGTTCGCTCGCGGATACGAATCTTTTCGCTCGGGTCATTTGCCAAAACCACGTTGCAGGAAATACAGAAAAATCCACGCAGATCAGCCTTCAGGCTCTAAAAGTAACATCTACGATGTATACGATTACACATTTTACAGTAGAAAATATGTAAATTGCAGGAGAAATTCGATCGATCCGTATCCGGGTGCAGTTTAGAGCATGATTTCATATTTTTCTTTGTCCGTAGAGATTCTCAACAGGTTCTCAACACGCTTTGTATCGGAGAGCATGATGGATCGGAGACTACATACATATGTATACTGTCGCAGTCGCAGACAATACCCGACGATTCGACGAACAACTGTCGCGACGGTGTGAGGAGCACTTTAACGACCGTTACATCGCTCGTAGATGTCCATCTGTGTGCCGATGGATTAAGTAAGTTATCTCGTAGCCCATAAATCACGTCCGGTATATACTTGTGAAAACAAACATGGGCAGGTTCGCTGTCGATCTTTACATTGATACGAACCCGTGAATAAGAAGACCGATAACGCTCGTCTTTTCCCTCTGAAACCGCAATCGCGGTTTCATTTCAGCTTGAATTTCTAGACAATTTTTTCCATCGCCGGACGTCGATCTGATTTTTCTCTGTACAAGCACTACTTTCTTCGTTTCATTCTAGAACATTATCTCACCGCGATCGCTATCTCGAAGCAAATAATTCGCAATTAGGGTTAAAAGATTATTCGATCGTCTGGTGTGATGGGAAAAATAGATTACCCGGCTGTCGGAAATTAAATATTATTTATTCCGTTTTTGCGGAGGTACAGAATTTTAGAATTTTTGGAACATTTCGCAGGCTGATTATCATATGTTTAAGGTAATTCGGTCGAAGCTAGCAGCAGGAAATGTTCAAAACGCAGCCACGGGGTAGTCGAATAAATATGACTCTTTGTTTTCGCGTGGAATATGTGCATATCGGGGACCATATAATTGTTGCGCAAGCATTATCAGCGCTTATGCGCGTCGAAGTATGTGGAAATCGCGCGAAGCCGTTGCATCAATCACACCGCATTAATTCGGCGGCGCCGTGGCGATGCCCTCTCTGTCTTGATCGTGGAAAACGGAGAGAACCGCGCAAAGTAGAAGCGAGATTATCGATGATTCGAGGATTCGGAGCGTCCGAAGAATGCATCGATTTTCTCGGGAAAAGGAATTTGAAGCGAATGCGCAGTTGTTATTGGCGCTCACGTGATTCCCACCTCTCGGCCACTGGCGTTCGCGTTTTTCTCTCACTGTATAGCAATTCGTCACGATAACACCGAGTTCCCTTCGAGATTTTTCGACTTGCCAAACGCCAATTACGCACTATTGCGAACGGGGATCTATGACGGCGTCCGATCGAACGCCTGTCATCCGAGCAATCTATGGCTTAAGCGATTAACTGTTTATTGCATGCCGCCTGCAGTCGCTGCGGGTTATCGTCGACGAGAATTTTCCACCTCGATCGTTCTACTGGTAAACACGACGAAAGAAATCTTACCGCACGTTTGGGATCGATGGCCTAGCGGCGCGGCGGCACTATCGTTTTATTCTCCTTTTCTTGCACCCTACTCATTCAACACACTCCAAACAGATTATTATTAACACTAAACATACTAGTAAAAATAACAAGATTAAATTTATTTATATTTTATGCGATTTTTACTATAATACTATACATATAACTCGAGTCGAAACAGTATATGTATGTATGTATTCAATCAATTCCCATGGAAACACCTTTACAACTTCAATAATTCTCAAATAAAACATCTAAAATGCCTCGTGGTAGCTTTAATGTTAAACGCTCGATGTAACATCGTAAAAAAAGATTTCACAAAAGGAGTGTCCTCAATTTCTTCTCTAACTCACACCCACGAATAAAATCTTTGTCGAGAAAGCTAGAATTAGGATCTTCCTTTGCATTGGTTAAAAAATCATTTTAGAGGGTTTCTTCTCCATCGGAATATTGTCGGTGAGCAGATCCCAGGTAAAACGTGCTCCCACGAAGGAGGTTAGCCCACGGACGAAACAAGTGTCGTCGCAGGAGTGTAGTTACGCGAGGCAGGACGAGATGTTAGGCGTCAGGAGAGAACGGCAAACGGCAAACCGCATCAATCATACTCACTCACTCGCATCGTCGTCTTACAAGGGGATGGACTACCCGAGAGGGGTGCTACCGCCACTGTCTCTCTGCTGGGCCGCTCTATCTTCGCGAGAAAATTGCTCACGCTTTTACTGGGGAAAATAGGCTGGAACTCTCTTAGGCTGGTAACGTTGAGCTGGAGAAATCAGTCGAGAAGAATGGAAGCAAATTAACTTGCGCGATCAATAATATTATTACCAATGTACCGGACACTCTGCGTCTTTACACTCTGTGTTTTCCGAGATGTTATACATACATATATGTATGTATACCAGATACATAATATTACATTCATATCAATATGTTACTTCCGTTCTTGGTTGATCCGAATTTTATGAATATGGAATTCGTATAATATCTCGTACAATACTTGGATGTTTAGTAATTCATTGTGTATACCAACATATTTAAGAGATATTTAATTCAGCCGATTCAACCCTTTGCGCTCGGAGCTATTTTAACCGGAAAATTAAACATTTCTTCCAATCTTGAATATTTCCATACCCTATGATTTTTGAAATTTTATGGATATCAAATTGGTATGATACATCGTGCAATAGTAGACGATTAGTAGACTGCGGATATTTATGCAATTTTCAATTTTTGTAGACAAATTTGAAGAAAGTGGTACCAAATGAGATCTTATATTTCAAAAATTTTTATAAACCACAAATGCATCAAGATTTGCAGGCTATCGATTATCTAATCGATTGTATCTAATAATGTAAAGAATATTTTGAATAATGGTCCAGCAATTCCTAGCGGTGCCTCTCAGAGGGGCAAAGGGTTAATCGCAGGTTCTATGACCTGAGATCTGTCCATCACACCTGTCCTCGCGTGTCCACCAAACTGGAAGCAGCGTGATCTACATTTATCTGGTGTTCAGCTAGCGGAACTGGGGTCGCGCGGGGCACAAATATCAATCAGTGGAGTAAGAGTAGAATCAGGGTGGTCGAGTGGTTCCACATAATGCTGCAACCGGAGGTGAGCAAGGGTGCGAGGGTTGTACGGGGTGGGGTGTCTGTGCAGTTCTCGCACACACAGTTTCCGTGTCGCACCACCTGGTAAAGGAATAAACACATCCCCTATCTACGTGCATCCACCTACACAACCATAACGCACCATCTATCCAGCGTGGAGGATCGTCTGTTCGAGATGTGTGGGTCTCTCGGCGGCATCGAAAGCGAGCGTCGGTGTCGTCCAGTGCCATGGTGAGTGGATTCGTGGGGGTGGAGTAGGGACTGAGAGGCGTGGCGTACGGAGGCGGAGCTTCCTTTGAAAATCCCGGTGTGCACCGTGCGTTTGTGTGGGTGTTCGCCGTTCGTTCGGTCTCGCTTCGACGTTCCCGGGGCTCTTCTACGACGACGACGAGCAGCTCGCATGATGCGCGTGTACGCGCGTTCGGCCCCCTCTCTCTTTCCCGCTAGCCTAACCCGCGACTTTCGGCCGTCATCGCATGGGAGTTCCTCCACTATCAGACCCGTTAACAGCAGTCGGCGTCGAGGCACCCGCTATAACGTCTCTCACATCCCCGGGTGACGGTGCTCGCCGTTCCTGACCTGTCCGGCCGATGGGCCGCACGGAAATCAGTGTCCACCGGATCCGAATTCCACGACAGACACGCGTACACCTTTGCGGCCAACACCGGGAGCAATCTTGAGTTGATTCGAACAGAGTCACCGAGCTGTCGTATCGCGAGGTGTCGAGCAAAACCGAACGGCTGAATCCTAGAGGAGGACATCTTCATGGAAAGGGATGTGAAAACTGGCATTGAGGAAGACCAGTGTCAGTGAAGGACTCAAAGACGACGTGTACAGTTGTTCTCGTTCCCTGGTTGGTAGAGGTGAATGGTTTTCTACTGACACTCGACAAACGTGGTGGTGAAAGAACGCTCTCGGATCGCGGGGGCGAATGTCGTGCACAGTGAGCGCGGGATTGTTTTAAGAATAGTGAATTTGCGAGAGGACTTGGCACGATGATGGAAGTGCAGCAGCAGCACTCGCCTGTGGGGGTGGGTCCTCTGGACTTTTCGCGCAGGGGTGTCGCCGAAGCGTCCGCTTTTCGCGTCGTAAAACCGAAACAGCAAGTGCATCAGCAAACCATGTCCCCGGAAGCGAATAACAACGAGAACCTGCAGGAGAGTCCTCAGTTGCCCGTTGAAACTGAAGGTAAGGATAAGAGAGAGAGAGAGAGAGAGAGAGAGAGAGAGAGAGAGAGAGAGAGAGAGAGAGAGAATATTGTGGTTCGAACATTATTGGGTTTATTGTTTTGTCACGCGGTGACAAATTAGATCGTGTGATTTGAAATCGCAGTTACGTCAATGATAGCATCTGTCAAACGCTATGCTGGGATTTGGACGTCTGTCATAGAAACGCGCACAAAGCAACGATCATTTTACAGGGAGATTAGCTGGACAGAATAACTACCCTTTAGTGACAGAGTATCGATTACGGGTTGGAGTTGCGTCGAGTCCTTTTCGGAGGGTGCTCTGTGGGGTAGAGAATTTTAGATGTTCGATGTAGACTTGTTTTTAGTTGAGATTTTAATCGACGATTCTGACGCCTCAAGTTTTATCGCGAATCAAAATACCTACTTTATCTATCGTTAATGACAGCACAGGCAATCGATATTTATAAACGAAAATATTATCTCGGGGGATATAACTGGGGATTGCTTCTGTTGGGAGTATTATTCCGGTATATGTATATGTATACACATATATACATATAGTTGCAGTATTCGGTACAGACTTTTCCAAGTTAGGGGATGATTATGCCTTTGGGTAGCCTACTACAGGTCAAGCAGAAATAGAAATGTACATCGGTGAATTCTGTTTTGAATCACCTAATTCGGCGCGACGGTGCGAGCAGTGAGAAAGAAAAAGTAGTTTCGGTTCGGCCGATGCAAGGAAGGCGGAAATGCACCGTTGCGGAATCCCATTTCCCCGACCGCATCAAACCCGATCGTTTCTGCATCCCCCTGACATTCATCCCGTTGTCGCCTGTCATCGTGCTATCTATTACCTGGCTATTATCCCTGCACCGCGCTTGCACCGTTCACGCCCTTGAATCTCGCGCCGATACCTGCGTGCTCCTCTGTATGCGTGTGCACTCGTGTGTACGCGTTCGGTGTCTCCGTTGCACCAACTACATACGTTGCAATCGGTGCCGAACACGAGCCACCATTGGTCCTGCGTGTCAAGCGCGTGAACGCGTACCACACAGACATGCAACGCATAGTTGCGTGAAACCAAGTTGATCCTCTTGCTCGCGTGTGTCGCGTGTGTCGCGTGAACGCGTGCAGGTGCGTAAACGGCGCACGACCACCGCCGTTCAACAGGTGAGAGGGGATGAAACGGCATTAGACGGCTGCCTATACTAATACTGCTAATCGGGCTAATAGCTAACGCAATAATATCAACCCGACGCGTCTGTCGACCGGAATCGGCCTAAATGATTTAACCGGTAATTGCCAGGTGATGGGCAGGAGAGGGTTAAGGGCGCCTCCTTAGGGCCCGGCGTACTTTGCGCCCTGTCCCGAGGGTTATCGCGACGAAGCGATCAGCGTGGTCCGCGAAATATATCTTCACCAGAAATACGTGAGAGAAATCAGTAGAATAAAATAATAATTCTTCGACAGGTAGATGCATAGAGCGGGTGGAAGTGGAGTAAAATGTTGTAATACTTTATGATTGATTTCGATAGAACAGATGATTCCAAGTATAAATATACTTAGGTATATTTACCGCAAACTTTATCATTCCTAAAATATTTGACTTCGTTCATCCTTTTACTTTCGCTGCATCGATCCACACGATCGTCAGTTCAAACATGTCTCTTAACAAAAATAATGAGATAAATGATGTGAAATATCTTGGAAGAGGCAAGTTTCGCGATAAACGCACTTCAGATATACATACATATTTGCTTCAAAAGATATCTCAGAATTCAACAACTTCGTAACTGAGTGATTTCGATCGATAACATTTCTATGTACTCTTTGGAATAACAATGATACTTCCAGGTGGACCGAGTTCGCCAAAATGAACATATAAATTCTCACACATTTTCCATTCCGCAAGCGACAAATTAATATTTCATTCGATGTCCGATCGACGCTTCCGCGCGTGGCTCGAATTTCGAAGAATATCGTATGTACCTCGTTTCAACCACGAGGACATTTTCAGTCATAATCGCATAGGGTGCATCCTATTAAAGATTAAAATTCTACGCGACAATGACGTTGCTCCGCGTGCTTTGTATTTCATTCGATCGACGTTTCCGCGGGTGGTGTAAGTTTCAGGAAATATTTAAAAAAAAAAAAGAACACGCGATTGGCAAAAAGTGAGAAAGTTACAAACATTAAATCAGATAAAATCGAGATTAAATCAAAGATTCTTGGATAAGATAGTTTATTAATATTATATCTACTCGTAACATTTATTTCAACACGTAATATCGTCGTTTCACCGATACGAAACATTGTACCTGGCAAACTGATGTTTCCAGCTTTCGGATTATAAATCTTTTAATTTCGAGTAGCCTGTACACAGTTTCCATGTACCAAAGTTTCGCGTCGTTTCAAGCCGAACCGCGCAGGGTTGATAAGTATTCGATATTGATCCAAGTTATATTACGATTCTGTTTCTTTGCTTTGCGGTTAGTTGTCAACGCGGAGGTTGATTTTTCTCATTTTTTTCGCATCAAGCTTACGGATTAACTTCGCGATACACTGGCGGAAGCGACGCTAATCTCAAGCTTGTATACCGTGTGTCCTGAGGACCAGGTAACGCGTCACGGTTACCTGGCAGGTGTCCTGGGAAATTGGCCAGGATGTTCCTGACGGAAATCACGCTGTAGGATTTACCGTTTATAGATTTACGACCGAAAGATAGCCGCGAAAGAGAAAGAGAAAGAGAAAGAGAAAGAGAAAGAGAGAGCGAGAGAGACGCGGTCAGGATAAGCGGACGAACGCCGATATCGTCGATGTTCCACGGCAACGAACACGCATTACCTGCAGTGTGTACACACGGCCGGTATCGATGTTGTTATACCGAACCGCCGCCGCCGCCTGGTCATCTTATCTCGGCCGCGTGGTGTGCTCGCTTTATAGGAAAATATGATTTATTTCTGGTAATCCTGCGAGAACGAGATAGCCTTTGCGGCGTGGCGCGCTAATCTCCGTCCGCTATCTCAGATTATCCCGGCCGGTCCTATATTGCCCGGATTACGGATTTCATTTCTTCATTCCTTTTTCTTCGTCTCCTGTTTTTTTTCTTTTTTTTTTACTTTTTTAAAGAAACTGCTCGATACGATCGATTTTAATCGGTCGTGGCCGGTGGGGCGAATCGATACCGAGAAACGCAACTGCGAAATCCGATAACGCGAACTTGATCGAACTTGAACGTCATCGTGTGTCTTTTAAATCTACCATGGGCTCGACTCGCCCCGTGGAGCGTTGCCCTGGCCCCGGGGCTCGCCGGGGCCGCTAGGCCTCACCTACGCGCAAAAATTCTTCTCGCTTTCAAAACGAACAGGGCTTCTTCCTTATGCACAGAATTAGGTTGGTGCACATGCTATTGTTGTTATTGTTTTTGACATAACCTTTTCTCTATAGTCCTATCGTCTATTACCAGAGTTATATTTCGGTGAGTTATACATATTTTGATTCTTCTGATACTCGTGTAATTTTTTTATATCGGTATAACCTTGGCAGTAATGCTGCAAAAACTACTCGTAATATCGATCAAGCTTTTGGGGAGAACACTGTGGAAGAGAGGAAAGTGCGGCGTTGGTTTGCAAAGTTTCGTTCTGGAGATTTTTCCTGAAAAAATGAGCCGCGAGAAATACCCAAAACGTCTGTAAATAACGATGTTTTGAAAAGATTAGTGGAAACAAATGTGGGAATAAACTCGGTTGGTTAGCGGTACACAGCGTTTATCAACGAATATTTTTTCAATGGACGAACAATTTTGATACGATACGATGATTCATCTTTTTCACGATATTTCACGATATTTCTCGACTATGTTATACGACGACTTTCGACTCGAGTCGACTATAACTTTTTGAAATCTGTCTCGTCGCCGCCCACTTTTCCTGTTTTATACGGTGTGGTTCCTTTGTTTAATACTCGGGCCAACGACCGCTTGCCCTCAACGCGATTTGTCCTTCCGTTTTTCTCGAACGATCGGCAAAACATCGCGCTTTTCATATGCTGTTTCGTTCATCGTTCAGCTGACCCGCAAGACGCCACGCGAAGGTTATGTCCGGGGCAATGTCCGCTACACCTAAACATCTAGTTGTTTTCGCAGTTCGTCCTTTCTCTCGCTCACACGCACACACGCACACACGTACACACCCATGTATCCACCTCACACAAATTTAACAATGTAACGGCAAGACTGAACTGGCTATCGGAACGGAGACCAGTCGTACAACAATATCGCGGCACCTTACAGAAATTGGCAATAATATTCATTTGAAAATTCGACATTTCATATGCACCAACCTAATATTATTTCGCTTTTCCACCTTCTTCGGGATAAGTCGGGTGCACCGGTACCAAGGAAAATTCAGGTCGGCGTACACTCTGATTCGCTTTCTTCGCGAGATTCCAGTCAGCTCGAATTCCGAGCCGATCAAAGAGGCACCGGGAAAAGGAATGGCGGATGCCGTCGATAGGAATGCACGGGCAGAAAGAGAGCGAGTAATGGCCGGGCCAAGGTTGATAAATAGAGAAGGGCCTCCCTTCTTTCTAATAAAGACGCTCTTGTCGAGGGGTTGATCTCTTCTACGGAAAGGGAATACCAAATTTTCGACGCGGAGACTTGAGACGTCGCTTTCGCGTTAGCGGCTGCCCCGACGCGACGCGACGCGACGCGCGACGATGCGAATAATGACGCATGAACGATTCGGATATACGCTCGATCTACATACAATACGCTACGCCTTGTGTCCCGCCGCGTGACTTCGCAGCAAAGTCTTCCTGCATCTTTTAAAAAATCCGATTTTTTGGTTCCAGGTGGATGCAACGTTCGTTTAATGTTCCCCAGACTGTGGGCTCCTTTCGGGAACGCTGCGGACGTCACCAGCCTGCCATCTTTGCCTAAGAGCCACTCAGGTGAGCCACGACTCGGTGCGATTACGATGGAAATTTAAAACAAGTCGGTCGAGACTGTTAATCGATATTTTTGATTAACGGAAGGATCTATAGAAATGTCCGGCCGTCGCGTCGTGAATTACAATCTCGATTGTCCAGGAAAAACAAAGCGACCAACAGTCGGCTTCGTTGATTGCAATCTTAAGCTCAGTCTGACAATGAGAAAAAGGCGGTCTGATTAAGGTCAAAGACTTTTAGCCTTTTAGCCCGAAAGTGTCCGGCAGCGATCATCAATTAGATACAATAGCCGTAGTCGCGGTCTGGTTAATCCCAATGGAATAAAAGAAAATTAGCCGATGCGTGATCCGGTGCAGGAAATTACGAATTCCGCGCGGTAATGGTGTTTTAATAACGTCAAAGTCTGGAACCGGTCGCGGTGTCGGACGAAAGGTGTAGAGACGAGGCTAGACTTGCGACGTGTTCGGCTTCCCTCTTCGGCCCGGATGACGAGTAGTTTTTATTTGTCGATCGTTAAGAACGACCGGTCGGCCGATGATTGGGATAAATGGTAGCACGCGTCATACACCGCGGAGGGACATCGGCCCTTCTAACTCCTACCGTCCCAATTGGAGCAGATTAGAGGCGCTGTACAGGGATTCGGACCGCGTCGGCCCCTTTGTGAACGACAGTCGGTCTCTTCAGTTCTACCTACCCTGAATTAGTAACATCTTGTCATGTTAAACGACCGCGCATACACACCGACCTCTTCCGACTCCTTCCCGAGTGCACGTGGCCATTCATTTGCTGCCGCGTCCACCTATAGCGAAGTCTAAGCACTCCCCTAACATCCTACCAGACGCTCCTGGCCTCCTCCGGGCCCCGGGCTCGAATCGCGATCACTTGCTCTCGGAGCTAACTCTTTACTCGTTGTCAGGTGGGCCCGGACCTGCCCCAATTTCTTCGGATCGTGAAATCGCAATGGTTTTTTTCGGCGGGAAGCATTTTAGGCAATTTTTACCTTTAGTTAGTTACTCGCACCTCGATTTCTGCAAAATTGCTTGCACGAGGTCTTGCGTGTAAAACAACTGTTTTATATAGTTCTAATTAATTATTCTAACTAATCTACATTAGTTAGGTCTCTGTTAACAGATTTCTCGACAGGAAGTTTGGCAGGAATTACGCATTTATGAAGATATCGAGATTACCATGACCCCATGCGAGTAACTAAACCTACCACGAGGGGTGAAATCACCCATTTTAGATTTTTTACTCGACAATTATCGAAATCGTACAGGTGTTTTTCGATGGGAATTGATCGAATAGATTTTTCGACTCCGGTATACACGCGTACGATGTACAATGTTATAGTAAAAATCGCAGAAAATATAAATAAATTTAATCTTGATATTTTTATAATACCATACACACATTAGTCGGTTTTGATGGTCGGTAGGTTTAGCGTTAAAGTTGTTCACGTTGTTGCAGAGGGACTCTTCTTATCGTATGTATAATTTCTGGTCTACCGATAAATCTGTCTTCGATCAGAAATTCCGTTTGCGGAGAGGACAGAGATCGGACAGTGATCGATAGAGCCCCCGTGAAAGCGATTTAAACATGGTGGTCCATCTTCGATCGCTGGAGGATCCACCGTCTCAGTCGCGTTCTTTCCGTGAAGGAATGTCGGGTTTGGGATTTTCTAAATAGTTAGCGACGGATGGATGAAAAATCCGTTTTTGAAAACACACCCGCATCGTGGTCGATGCGCGCCGCCTTTGAAACGCAAGTTGTCAGCATTTCTTTCGCGTCCAGTACAAGCAGTACGGAAGGGGTCCTGAACGGTGAAGCGTGTAACGGCTTTAATAGCGGCAGATCGCTACGCAGTAAACGACTGACGGACGACAGAAGATTAAAGTTGCCCGTTAACTCGATCTAATTGTTCCCCCGGCTTGGCCTTCCTTTATTAATTCACGTCCACAAGCATCTTCGGCATCGCCGTCATTGTCATCCCTTGTCACGAGTCACGAGTCGCCTCCTTGATGCTACTTGCGGATCCATCGTTGCGTCTCTCGTCGGAGTAAATTGTCTTGCTACTTCCAGGCAAATCCGGCTCGCGTCGCGTTCGGCGAATTGCGATGCGTATCACGTACGAATCGTAACGATCCTACGATTCATCGAATTTTTCCTGTGATCGGGTGGAGAGGATCCAAAGCTCATCGATTTCAACTGGATTCGGAGGATCGAAAAACTCGAAATGGGATTTAATTTGACCGGTGGATCAACCCTTTACACTCGGTGATATTTTAAAAAAATTTGCGAAAACTGCTATAAGATAAAATTCCACAAAATTTAGTACGATTTTCATCTATTTCGCGGATCTGCAAAGACTACTACCACTGAAATTAAGATCCTGTATGATTCCACGTTCTCGAAAATTTTCCTAGAAAAATTGAAAATTCCATATCGATTCCAACATCCTACCGATTAGATACCGCGCGATATACATACATATGTATGTATTTGATAACGTTGACGCGCGGTATTTTGAATAATGGTACGGGAATTTTCAGTGCTGCCTCAGAGGGGATAACCGAGTGCAAAGGGTTAAAATTCGAGCGGCGAAGGGTTTCCAAAGCTGGCGTGTCGCATAACAAAGCACATCGATGGTTTCCGTTCTCATAAAATAACAACCCCGAGAGACTGCGCGTCGGTTCGCAGCGATATTTTTTCGCGAGTTTCTTCGGGTTCGCGATACGAACGGCCGCTGGAAACGTGAAGCGAATCATCCATGAGGCTCTCCAGATGTACGCTTACGTGAACTTGGATGCGTGCGTACGAACGGACGGAACGAGAAGTAGTTGTGTGCAAGCTCTGCCGAACCCGGACCAAAGTAAAACCCATCTGCCGGACGGTCGGCAACCGAATGGCGATGCTTTTTCTCCACGTCTCGCACCAACGACAGTTTTTACCGCATTCCACCGGGGCCAGACGTGGCATTTGCGTAAGCAGTTCCTCCTATCCTCCTATGTCCCTTCGAGTCACACATCTGTCCGGACTTCCTTCACCTTTTTCTGTTTCTGTTTCTGTTTCTGTTTCTGTTTCTGTTTCTGTTTCTGTTTCGCCACCACGCACGCCACCTTTTCTCCAGTTTCATTCAAGACTCTCCTCCTTCACTCTCTCGTATCTCAGGCAGATTCCTTCTACCTTGATGCGAACATCAAATTTATGTAATATCTGATTGCGCATCTGAATGATCAATTATTATCTTGTAACACTTGATGCGGCAAACAATTACTCGACAGTTACACATGCCAACCTTTGATTTCCTTATTTGCACTACCGTCCACAAGTATTTGAACACTCGAGGAATCTGATCGAGAGCTGTTTTTATCATAATTGTAATGTGAACGCGTTACAAAGAAGCAGTATGTTCCACTCTGATTTCTTGCCAGATACAATCGTCTACCGCCTTATCTGCTACAAGTCTTATCATTTTTAACGACCTCACTCACTCAATTAATACAACGATAACAGGAAACGTTTATAGTTCAATGTACAATTCGATCTATCAAGGACGTAGAGTATTAACTTTCTAACGATTACCATCTATCGCTCCTATATCGATAAAACGCAACGATAGCTGCTGACAGATTTATACTTGAAATGATCGACGCGCATCTCTAATCGTCACGTGCTCCAATCTTTAATCTACCGCATCGAGGAAAAAAAGACGTTGAGCAGTGGACGCGTGACTTTGTATTATTGATATATCCGACATGCCGAGAGCCTCGAAAACTCCATTGACATCATCGTGTTCTCCGCGATAAGTACGCAAATCGTGACAATTGTCCATTAGTCATCCATAAAATGCCCCGATGGAAAAATAACACGAAGATATGAAAATATCTTCGCGCGTTCTCGATCGCGTATCCTCTCAATTAACAATTACTTTCCTGGAGGGCCGTAACTTCTGCCGTGCTTCTTTCTTCCGGTCGTGCTCGCGGGCGTTTCTCATTACATTAGAGCACTCTGCCGCGAGGCTCCTGTCGTATTTTGATTCGATTGCAAAGCCACCAGGAGACACGATAATAATCGGGGCCCTAGCTAGCATCGGGGATCGTGGCGAGCTTTAAATGCGATTAACTGGCACCGGTGCATTATACACATAGCCGGCGGGCACGTGACCGCGTGTCACGCGCACGGATTATAAATATAATATACAGGGCTGGCACACTATGCATCCCGTGATCTTTCGATTGATATCGCTTATTCGAGGGCGTTCGCCCCGATTGCTAGCCCTCCCCTCCCCACCCCACCCCACCCCTACCCGCTCCCCCCATTCACTGTAATCCTGGAGGCTCGTCCGAAATTCACCTACGAACGTCGTAAATCACGACCGGCGTGATCGTCCACGATTATTAGAAATACCGATCCCGATTCGTCAACGTTGAACCGTCGCGTCGCGTCGCGTCACGTCGCGTCGGACCTCGTTGATCGAATACCGTATGTCAGGTTCGTCGATAAAACTGGCCGTCGATGCTCGACGCCGATAATTATCCGGCCCGATGATCGATGAGCGGCCGCGACTATTGTTCTGATTTAAATTCCACGCTCTGTTTATCGGCTCGCTCTTCAATGTGGAGTGCCCGTCGACTTATTCATACTCGCGGTAGTCGATGCGTCGTGTTTTCCTCGAGCGATCGATATCGAGATCTTTCGCAATTGCGATCATCACGACCATCACTCCTTGGCGGGAAATTTCGATGATCATCGATGGAAAAATCGAAGAAAGTGTCTCGGAAAAAACAAACCTACCAGGCTTCGATTTTTCATCGCGATGGCTCGTTAACCCTGTACTCTTCCGTCAGATCAGTCAGAAAACAAAAGGTAGCCAGTACGTGACTCAAATCTCATTCGGCTCTTCCGACGGTGGAAACCTAATTTACCTTATCCTGCATCGTTCCTCTACGTTGTCTTCTGCTTCACGTGTCCTCTATACGTGACTTGTCAACCTACCTCTATCTCTCTTTCTTCTTTTCTCGTTCATTTCGTGGTCGAGAAATCGCCGTCGCATTAATCTTAACTTTTGCTCGATTCTCGAGCTCTTCGACACTCGGATTTTGCTAATCCTCGTCGAAAAATAACGCGGCGATCGAATAAGCGCGTAATCCTGTGGATACCGTGTATACATTTAAGAAAAAAAAATATGTATGCAATGTTTGAAACGGCACGATTTTGTTAATCCCTTCCCTAGCTACGATACGGTGCCTGAACAAAGTCTAATAAAGATGTACCATGCTACTCTAATTTCCTTTAAACCGAAATCAAATAATACTTTGGTTTTGTTAATGTACAACTATTTTGGAGAATATACACATATGTATAAGCATACGATAGATATATAAATTTTCTCCTTTTTTGGGAAAGTATACGCGCGCGAACTACAAGAAAGTTCTAATCACTGAAACCGTAATATGTAGATAAATCGTAAGGAGCGAGGGGTTAAAGTATTCCTATTAGTATTCCATGCAATTTTTTTCAAGTATACGTCCACGTCTTTCAGATAAAAGCAAGCACGTAAAAGATGAATTTGTCTGATCGCAGAGCGACTGTCTTTCGGAGTGGGTCGCCTGGTTGGTTCTCCAGCGACCAGAAGTCCGTCACCATCGCATTCTCCTTGTCCTGATTCGCCTCCGTCGGATCGACGAGACAACGAGGTGGACGTTGACGTCGACGAGGAGGAGGAGGTCGACGTGGACGTTGAAGAAGTCGGCGACGAAGAGGATCGGGACCCTGCGTCGTCGAGTCCTCCAAGATCGTCGACGACGCCTTCGCCAACGAGCGTGGCAACCTCGCCGGCCTCGAACCCGCCGAAGAAATCCGGCGATACATTCAGCGTTTCGGCTCTGCTGAGGCCTGATCCACCATCCGCACACCTGCAGAACGCCTCTCCTCATCGGGATACCGCGTCGATCGGCGCACATCCACCCCCTCCCGGTTCCTCGATCCTCTATCCACCCCTTCATCTCCAAGGCGGCCTCTTGCCGCCCCATCCTCATCATCCCCTAACGTACCTGCATCCTCAGCTGCTGCCTCATCATTTGTTACCTCCGCACTTGCACCCGCTGCTAAGAGGCGTTCATCCGGGACACCCTGGCCTCCACTCGACCCACACCGGTCATGGACTCCATCATACTCATCCCCTCGGTGATGTCTACAGCTGCGTCAAGTGCGACAAGATGTTCAGCACGCCCCATGGCCTCGAGGTAACCGCACAGCGAATCTTATTGTTAGCAAATTCTTCGGGAACTGCACACGGAGTCTCCAGTTTTTCAACCGAAGATCCTTTCTGGCCCACAAGAACTTCTCATACTTCTCATAAAGACTTCCATTATATGTACATAAAACTTTTCTAGATTTTTTTACTTAACAATTAATGAAATTATAAAGATGCAACCACCACGTGCCTATTACTAATTTATATGCTGAAAAAATAACTTATCGACGAGATAGCATTACGTGATTTTTGGTAAACGATAACAACTAGTCGTTGATGATAAAACAGAGAAATTGTAAATGAAAAACGTGAATGACCATAAGATGATATCTCATTTTTATCGTAATACAATGAAGAAATTAAAAATTTGTAGATAGAATACATTGGGTATAGAAAATTGGGTTTGTTTAATGTCACTGGTAATAATTGTATAATCGGACATTTCATATGTAACAACCTAATACATACAATTTTGAAGTAGATGCGTCAACTGCGCGTAACTGACCGAGATTATATTTTCTGTTCCAGGTGCACGCGAGGAGGTCCCACAACGGCAAGAGACCGTTCGCCTGCGAGCTCTGTAACAAAACCTTCGGCCACGAAATTAGCCTTACGCAACACAGAGCAGTGCATTCCGCGGAGAAGGTGTTCGAGTGCAAGCAATGTGGCAAGGGGTTCAAGCGTTCCAGCACTCTGACGACTCATCTGCTAATACATTCGGACACGAGACCGTACCCGTGCCAGTTTTGTGGGAAAAGATTCCATCAGAAGAGCGACATGAAGAAGCACACCTACATTCACACCGGTGAGTAACGTTCCACGCCGAAACTCGGAAAAATATGGCCCGAACTTTTCAAGTCAAACCTTCCCACGATCGTACCGATGTAACCGCGAGAGACGATGCACTTCTCGAGAAAACTGAAATCCATATGCGAGATATTTATTAGGGGTAGGGGAAATTGCCCACGTTTCCCACGGACAATTTTCGTCATAGATAAATTCCATTCGAAGATTGGGACTCCACTGTGTGTCAGTTCGTCGAAAGTGAGAATGAGAAACTCGAATACATCGGAAGAGGATAGAACGTTGACCACCCCGAAAGACATTACGATTATTACGAAGTGAGGCTCGCAATGAGGGGCTCGCCAACCCTAAAATGCACTGGCCACATGTGCCACAGGATCCGACTGGATCCTCGACAAGACTCCGTCCAGACGGTTAACTGCATTATTTATCGTAGGAAGTTGCTCTGCTAATCGTGATCCACGGCATCCCTGTGGATAAATGTGAACGAGGAACTTGAATTGCTTATTCGCTGACGGAGTTGGCCAACTTTTACATCGTTCCATCTATTCATACTTTCTCCTATTAATTGATTTATGATTCTATCGCCAACGATCTTCACACGATGATCGCTCACCACAGATATTTTAATCGTGTGTGAATGAATTTGTTCACAACTTTATACACAAAAAAGATCGAAGAATCAAGAATCAAGAAGTTCTCATCAAAGTTTCCCCTGTGAACAGTACGAGGCATCATCCCCTAGGTGTCCGAGACTGAATGGACGTTGTTGGGACGCTTGACACTTGGGTGTCTCCGAGCTGATGGGTCCTCGGCTCCTTCCGGAGGTAGGTTCCGTAGAGGAACACCCTCTCGAAGAAGCTTTCCCCATAGCATTTCTAGTCAGGGGTCTGGGTTTTGTATCGTCACCATGGCAACCCTCCCAATGTCTTATCAAATTATCACCTTGTCCTCCCTCATGCTCCTCCCGGTCTTGCTCTCCTCTCTTGGTCGCTCTGACTGGCATTCGCCACCCCTTCGTTTTCACCCTCCTCTCTCTCTCTCTCTCTCTCTCTCTCTCTCTCTCTCTCTCTCTCTCTCTCTCTCTCTCTCTCTCTCTCTCTCTCTCTCTCTCTCTCTCTCTCTCTCTCTCTCTCTCTCTCTCTCTCTTTCTTCGGTGGTGGAAACAACCGAAGAAGCAGCCGGCGAAAGAGGATACAAAGCGATGGTCACTTTCGTAGGCTTCTAACAACCTATGGGACCCACGATCCTCTGTGTCCACCTTCGCGCACCCACCCACGAGAGGGTCGCCACGGAACATTTAATTCATTATTCAGGGGGATGAAAAATGCAGAGAGACCCGGCGGCCGATCCTGTTCAATGTACGCTCGCGGCGATGCTATCCTCGAACGAGGACGAGACTTCACCTCCCATATCTTTTTCATTTCCCCTTTGGACTCCTTTTCTCGCGACAACCACGGTTTTTTTTTATCAAGCGTAATTTCCCTGGTAAGCTTAGCCATTGTGTGATTTGGATCGTGGGAAAGTTCTTCGGATCTTTTTAATATTGTTTTTCACGTGGCTCCAACCCCCTACATAAGATCTTCTTACCAGTTTCTACCAAAAACTCTTTAGAACATCCAATTGCTGCCCTTGAACCGAGTCCCCGATAGATCAGCAATCAAGCTTCCCAGCCAGCAACCAGCAAGAGCAACACCAACGCCGTTCTCTCCCATCTCTCGAAATCGTCCACTCGTCTGTGCCCTCGTCGAACTAGAAAGAGTAATATTTTCTCGGGCGGATCGGAAACAGATAAGTCGAATGTTTTCTCATCGTGTGACCTAAAGGGGGCAAGTGCGAGAAGAGAGCGACAGCGGCAGCCACTTGTCGGTCTGTCGACAAAAGTTGATCCGCAGCGTCACGCCACCGCAACCGTGGCGCCGCGTCAACCCCTTGCACCA
Source organism: Lasioglossum baleicum (assembly GCF_051020765.1). Taxonomy (NCBI): domain Eukaryota; kingdom Metazoa; phylum Arthropoda; class Insecta; order Hymenoptera; family Halictidae; genus Lasioglossum; species Lasioglossum baleicum. The sequence goes on from NC_134936.1 coordinate 18,301,585, forward strand.
AAAGCGTGCACTTGACTCGGTCGTCGCGTCGCGTCGCGTCGGTTGGAAACGCACCCCCGAAAGGCGCAGTTAACTGCGAAGGTAACGCGCCAAGTATAACGCCTCGTCCCCTCGCAGCTATTCCGGCTGCCGGCTCGCGCACGAACAATATTTGCAGAGCTCTTATTCCCGCACTTGCCAACCCCGTAAGCGCCGCTTCAACCCCCATCGGCCGCGCCGCCACCCCCTCGTGTGCACCAGCAACCACCTAGCTACCTACCTAATAATGATTTTACGTTACGCCATGCCGGTCCCCGGGGAATCCGACGGTGCCGCACCCTTATTGCACATGGCCCGCGCTCACGATCCAAGGGAACAAAGAGCACACCCGGGGGTCGAGGAGGGAACGGAAAAGAGAGACGACTGATTATCATTAGCAGCACAGTCCCAGACGACACCCTCGGTTTACTGCTTGACGCACGTACGCACGCCACCTACTAGCTCGGGGATTTCGGGGCGTCAGGGGGATGCTGGGGGCGCGCCTGATCGGCCACGATTTTAATTCAACTAATTTGGTGGGAACGCGGATCTTGCAGGATTTTTCTGTGCCTCCCACAGAGAAATGGAAGTCTTTCAGCGGAGTCCACCATAAAAAAGCCTCGTACGCCCGTGCGTCTGCCCGCGAACTACCATTTCGTCATCGGTAGGGCCACGTCGTCGTCGCTAACGAGCCGTAAAGACGTAAGCGGGACGGTACGGATGGAAAAGGGGGTTAGTGAGAAAGAGAGAGAGAGAGAGAGAGAGAGAGAGAGAGAGAGAGAGAGCGCCAGAGAACGGGCGCGGGCGGTCCTGCGAGCATGTCGCCAAGTTTAAACAGCTTAGAGGGATGTTGCGGCGCCCCCGATGTTCGGAGCGCCAAGTCAGCTGGAAACCTCTAATAGCCCTGTCTCGCGTCTACATACAAAAGGAGGGAGAGGCCGCGGCGACCAAAAGAGAAACAGAGACAGACGGAGAATAGAGTCCACAGGCTGCAAACGCGGCCACAAAGGTTGCTGTATCTTGCCGGGTATACGATAACCGCACCCTCGAGGTGAGTTCGAGGGAGACTTCGGCCAGGTATCCATGCATTAGAGCCACCGCTAAATTCATAATACGCTAGCGGTGCTTCTACCGTATCTCTTTCGTGTTTATAGAGCTGTCACGCTTTGTCCGTGTAGCAAACCGCAAGCCTGGCAAACGGTCTATCTTCGACGGAACACTCGTCAAACATCCCAGCGAATCTCCAAGTTCACGCGTCGTCGATCGGAATCCCTATGTCTTCTTGTTCCTCGGTCTATCGAAGAAAAATGGACAATTTTTATTCATCGAAGCTCTTTCCCGGAAGCTCGATGAATACGCGTCTCTCCGTTTATCAACCCTTTTGCACTCGGAGCTATTTTATCTGGAAAATTAAACATTTTCCATCTAGAATATTTCCATTTCCTATGATTTTTTTTTTAAATGTTCTGGATACGAAATTGGTACAACGCCTCGTGCGATACCTAAATGTTTAGTAATTGATTAGATACCGATATATCTAATAATGTAAACGATATCTCGAATAACGATAGAGGAATTTTTAGTGGTGCCTCTCTCAGAGGGGACAACTCAGAAGTGTAACGAGTTGATATTAAGTCGAGAGCGATGGAACGATATTCTTATCAACGTCCAGGAATTCCGTGGAATTGGATTGCCGATGTTTCTCAGAGTTTCGGATGGTCGAATCGCGCGCAGGTTCGTCCGTTCGATCGGAATAAAACGCCGGAACGTGGTACGAACGCCCGAAGAAATCGCGTACGGGCTGATCGATGACAATTTACGACGAGCGTGATTGAACCACTAAAAAGGCGAACCATCTCGTTGGTACCGCCGCGCAGCATCTATACGCCAACGTAAACATCCACAGCCTATATGGGCTCGCCTCTGCCTCTACGTGATGAGATCGGAAAGTATACGGACAATCCCCCCCCCCCCCCCGTACGGTCTTCAACCCCTATCGACGGTTACTTGGTCGCGCCGACGGTGGGCAGGTTGTGTTTATCCTGAAAACACCGATGACCCCTGTTGTCCGTTCGTTCGCTCGTGAACGCGGACTCGTGTGCATGTGTGTTTAAGGGCGTGTGCAGTTCGTGCAGCTCGTGCAGCTCGACGGTGATACACACGAGGTAGAAAGACGTCGGTTTTGATCGCTAACATTTCCCTGTAATCACAAATCCTGGCCGGACATGTTCCCGGACGTTGTTGCCGGAACATTGCTCGATCTTCGTGATGTCGTCATGTTCAATCGGTTCCTTCTACCGTTGGGAACGGGATCCTTGAAAGCAGGTATAAGATGTATAGGATGAAAAAGGGGTCGTGCGGAAGAAAAATATTCTAGATCGAAAGGAATGTCTTCGTGCCGTAGTTAAAGTACCCTCGAAGCGAATTACCAATTTTAAACCGCAGCAGTGGATCAGGCATTTTTCATGCTTCGCCTCCAATTTCCATTACTCTTTAAATTCCTGGACGGTAAAGAAAAATGATTATTCAGGCAAACTCGATACTCGGTGCTCCGCACCGCGGAGAAAGAAAATAGTCAAATTGAATCGACAAGAGCGAAGAGAGAGAGAGAGAGAGAGAGAGAGAGAGAGAGAGAGAGAGAGAGAGAGAGGGAGAGAGAGGACGAGAGAGCGAAGAGGGATTCGACGAAGCGATCCATCAGCGTGGGTTGGATGCAAACGCGAACCGCCCCCGGAGATGTAAATAGGGTGGATATTCGCCTTGTTCGTTAGACTATGCGGCGTTATATTTAATGTCACGCCGGTGAGCGGCATAAGCAACCGATACGGCATTAAACATGCAAATTCACCGGTATAACGTTCCACGGGTAGCGGAGGCATCATATCCATATAGCGGCGAGCATAGTGTTCATAGTGAAGCGGCATGATTAAATTTCCAGGGATATCGACATGCCAGAAGCACGTCAACCCCTTCCCTGTTCGTCCGACGAACCACTCCCCCGCTCTTCTACCCCGCCATATCTCGCCACTCATCCCCCTGTATCCTCCTTTTTCGCTTCTCCACCTATCCGCGGAACCACCCTGCTCTCGCAGCCCACGCCTCGTGGGATAGGGGGGTGAAATTAACTGCAGTCGGTACACCCGTTGCATCGGCACATTCGTACCGCGCGCAAAAGAAAACCTGCTACGCCCGAGTCGTCGCGACGCCAAATCTTTTTGCTCGGTTCAAATTAGCGAGCTCCGCTAGAAACGCCTAGCCCGAGAAAAATAATTCTCCCGGAGACAGTGTCCACAGCCCTTGAATCGTTCCGAGAAATTTCCAAACTCATCCTCGACTTTTATTTCATTTACTCGACGAAGATTGGTACACACCCGCGACCGGATAATTCCATCCAACGAATTCTTCGCGTTTCGCGATAATCCAGTTGGGTTTCCAATGGAAATGTACGCGTCATCGAATTGAATATTAGCTTAAGGTATTAGGAGTCTGATTTCCGTTATCTCGATCGTTTAGCGGGTTTTTCTGTACAGTTGGGAGCGAAACCGTATCTGTATTTTACCCGACGTTAGACGACGACGATTCGATTTCACCGGAGCGCAATTTCAGAGAGCCGGTCTTGTCCGATTCGTATCGATAAGGGGTCTCGCGTTATTAATGGCTTCTATCGGGCAATCTCAATAGACGGATAAGACAAAGTCGTCTGAGTCACAATTGTCAATTAAGGTGCGCGCACACACGGAGAAACAGAACACCGTTGTGGCCCGAGGGCCCTTCGCGCGGACAGAGAAGATCGGATTTGTCACGATTCCTAATGTTGATCGACGCCGTAATAATTTAATAGCCATACATCCGCCGTGATCGTCCGGGAGAGGATTATTGCTGCGGATCCCTGCGGTATACCGAGAGCACTAAGGAGCTAACAGACTTAGCTCGAGTATCGTGTTTCTTCCTATATCCTCGTTCGCCTGATACCGTCCTGCTTCTTGCTCTCCTCTCCTCTCCTCTCCTCCCTTCTCCTCTCCTCTCCTCTCTCTCTTTCTCTCGTCCCACTATATGCAATTACAAACGCATCTGCGTCATGTTCGCAACGTCCGATTTTTGCTGACCAGTTGACAAACGAATTTTAACGAATTAATATACAGCGAGCATTTTTGACGAGTGATCAACAACGTGGATGTACAGCAGAACTCGTTAGTTACTCGCAGCTTAGATTGGATTTTCTCCTCGGCTTAAGCGAAAGATTACAAGTGGATCATCTTCCGAACGTTGATAGAGTCGATATTGCCCCGGTGAAATCATATAAACCATGACTATCCGCTATCTTGATTCTTTTCTACTTGTTAAATAAATGCCGTAAGTGACCACGGATTTTTTACTGACGTGCGTAATCTTTATTGCTCTTAGTTATTCGTGTTATCTCGATATAGTAAAACCCGGCACCGCGACATCAATTGATTGGTTTTTTATCGATTGGGCGTTGGTAATTGCTGAACTAAGGACGCGCGTGTACATCGCAGGTGCGTGTCGCTTTCATAATAACAGACGTCGAACAACATTAAATTTTTCGCGAAAGGAATTGCTTGATAGGCGGAAACAATTTTCACGAAATGATATCGTATGAAATGAACGAGCTAACGTACGTTTTTCAATCGAATATTTTCTATCCTCCGGCTACGCTACCCTCGATTTTTCCATGTTTACCAGGCGTGTTCCGTCGTCAGTCAGCTGTGGAATCGTCAGTACCGAGTGCAAAACATTTCCAGTTGCAGCGTGGATCGCCACAAATTCCCAGGGCTGTGCTCTCGTCGTCGACGGCCCCCGTATCCACGGTATCCAGCCACGCCATCGTCGCGTCGCGTCGCGTCGGTCCACCCTTCTAACGGTATCGGCGCGGCAGTGGAAACGATGTAACCGTGTCGTTACGCGGCGGCATGTAAAACGCTTACACGGTTCGGTGTCGTGTGCGCGTCGACAACTCGTGTCCCTCGTGTTGGCCTTTTAGCCTGGCCACTTCACACCCGCTGTTCCAGTGTCGGGTACGCAGCCGACGTACCCGTGTACCCGTGTACCCGTGAAATAGTTGATACAACCACGTTGTTGGACCGGACGGACCCGCGGGACTGGTAACAACCGTTGACCGGGCTACGCTGCGGCACTCATCCATCGACGACAAGGAATCGAAAGTGTTTTTCAACGATGATGCTTCCGTGATATCGACCCGTCGCTCTCTCTCTCTCTCTCTGTTCCCCTCGGAAGTCTGCCCTGATTTTTCCTCCCTCCGAGAAAGCTTCGTGAACAATTGTCAATGGAAGATTTTATGCATTCCTGAAAAAAAAATTAGTAGGTAAACCACTTTGATAGTATTCGCGCTAAACCTACCGAGCCTTAAAGGTAGTTTTGGTACACACACACACACACACATGTTCCCTTATAAAAATGATAAGATTGATTTTATTTAGACTGTGCGGCTCCTATTATGATACGTACCAATGATATTTATACTTCCGATTCTTATAAAATCATTTTTATTATTTCAATTCTTGTAAAATAGTAAATCTGGAACCGGTCATTTCGACCGGTGCACCGCGGTGGTGATAGAGAGGGAAAGAGAGAGAGAGAGAGAGAGAGAGAGAGATTTACTGTTAATATATTAAAATTATTTATGGAACATCCATGCAGTGACTAGAATTAATATATTCGGACGCTCTTGAAAAGACGGTAAACGTAGTTTTTCAATATTCAATATAGATCCGCATAAAAAAGTTGTAAAATGCAACTTTTAGTTTTAGTATTTCTTCTCTACAATTCCGATCAATTGGAATTTTTGAAAAAATTTCTTTTCACATCCTGTAGTAAACTAATTACTCTGGCTTCCCAAAAAAGTTCAAATCGTATAGTAGAATATTAAAAAGTTATCGGCTTTTTTAGAGCGTCCGAATATCCGAATTCGAGTCACTGTATATCAATTCGGTCCTGAATTTTGCAATTTTAGTGACGATATTTTTCAGTTCGTCAGGGTATGATTTTTAACGATGAGTTAAAGAAAGTAAGGAAGACGTAGTTGGAGCGATATACATATACAATACATACATACATACATACATACATACATACATACATACATACATACATACATACATACATACGTACATAGATAAAGGATCGATCACGATTTCCAGCGAATTCTCAAGTGGCCCGGGATTCCTCGATCGAAGGGAAGAACGTTGGAATGGATTTCGACTGAAAGTGCCTGGATTCCTGTTTCTGTTTCATGTGACAGAATACGGAGGAAAGATCCTCGCTGGGAAAGATCCGCTTGACACCGGCGCGGCGCGGCAGGGCAGGTTACGCTTACGCGAAGCTTTGCAGACGCGCAAGAAAATCCATGCTAGCCCCACCTTCCTTCCACCGCACCGATATGAAATATGAGATACGGTTCTCTCTCGTTCGATTTTCTCTTTTCTCCGGTCTCTCTAGCGAGGATTTCAGTTAGAGGGTAGGGACGCCCCCAGAGGGTCGGAACGTGGTCGATGAAGACGAGAGGAAATCAATGCCTCAGCCAGAGTCCGGCTCACCTTCTTCTTCTCCCTCTTCCGGGCCACTCCTCCTCTGAAAATATCGCAGCATGGTAATTCTTCTCACAGGTTCCGCGGAAAAACCGCCCCTTAATCTTTCACTTGATCTTCCATGTTCCCGAGAAATTGACTCGGTGAACAATTCACGATTCTTGAATGAAGATGCTTACAATTAGACTGCGGATTTTCATACAAAATGAAAATTTTATTTGTGTTGATAATAAAAATCTGCAATCCGAATTAGAAGTATTTGCATAGAAGTGGATCGAAAGAAGCTTCTCAAACATCGAAAATAATACAAGAGAAATCGTAGAAATATGTCCACGGTAAAAGGTCCCGGTGCCCCTTCGTTTTTCCCAAAGAAATATACGCACGAGTTAAAAGAGCGCTCCATTGTTTTCCGGCCGGGTTCTCGCCGGTTAATCATGGGAGAAAGTTCTTTCAACCCCCCAATAACATTCCCATAACCATCGAAGAGGATCCAGGCTGGGAGAAAAGTGGCGTTCCAGCTCGATCGGCATGGAGACGGTGCCGGGTTGGTCCCGACGGCGGAAGTGATCAAACTACCGTCTTGGTTTTCCGCTCTCGAGAGTCGCCGCGCCGGTTAGGAAGAGGGTTGAACGATCACGGGGGATGATGTTTGCAGTGTGCTCGGGGCAGAAGGGAGGGAATTAGCGAGGAAGAGAGTGGAAGAGAGTGGAAGAAAGTGGAAGGGAGAGAAAGATAGAAAGACAGAGAGGATCCTCTCGCAAGATTTCCGAGAGTTTAATATAGTTTTAGGGGCGTCGGCCGACAGCAGGGGTGTAATGGCGTCTTAAACCTCAGGGGCGCTCATCCCGGGGCTCCGAGGGTTGTTTCGTTGTGTCTTATCCGCAACTGGTCCCGTCGTTGAAAAATTGAGAGCACGGAATCTGAACCGCGAGCCGGTTAAATCTTTGACCAGATCTCCTCTCGCTTTGGAACCACGTATTTGCACGAACGACGCCGATCGTTTTCCGTGCTTACGTGCATCCCCCGTCTGCGCGGACCTGCGCGCATCCACGTCCGGAGAAATGCATCCGACTGCATCTCTCGCAGACACGGCGAACCTCGGGAGCCACGGTGGCTGGGCTTCGCCGTGCCATGCCGTGCCATGCCGTGCCGCGCCACGTCAGGAGATAAAGACGGAAAGGGCAACCTCGGTGCGAGAGCTCCAACGGTTCTTGATTTTTATGAGCACGTAAATTCCCAGAGACGTTCCGACCCGCAGCTTCCACTCCCGAGATCTCGTGATGCGAAATTTTGCTTCCGTTCGATGTCCTTACGCGAACTGAAATTCGTTTCGCTGATTATTTAAACAGCTCGGGACTCGGGCTTTGCGAATGGCTTTCCATCGCATCGGTTCTGTGGAGGGTTGTGGGAATGTTATGTTCCTTCGAAGGAACGGTTCCGTAAAGAATTCTAGGGCTAAGAGTCAATTTATTCTTTCCTTGTTCTTTGAAGCGACTAGTTGTTTGTCTTTCTTCGTGTTAAGTTTTAAAACTGGTTTAAACCAGTAGATGTAGTGGTATTTTTCGATTGTTCCATCATGGCCCAACATTTTCCAAACGATCGTAATCGCCAGTTTCGGCGAGTTTCTGCCAACATAAAGTTCGCAGGCATAAAAGTAGAGATTTTTTTAGGCGAACCGATTCGGATCGAAGGCAACCTCGGTCGTGGAAGTTTTTGATTTTACGACCGCGTAAATTTCGAACAGCTTCGCGTACACCTTACCCGACTCTCGTTTCTCCGCTTCTCGGTTTTCCAGGGTTCTCCGGGGCTTGAACGCCGCTCCGGTGAAAATTCTATTCATTCTGCCGTTTCACAGAGAGAGCACAGAGAGAGAGAGAGAGAGAGAGAGAGAGAGAGAGAGAGAGAGAGAGAGAGAGAGAGAACTCCGTGGAATTTCATCGAGCGCCGGCCCCAAACGAATTCCAGTCGCACGCCCTTGGCGACTCACCCTTAACCCTGAATCCTCCCTTGAATCTCGATTTGAAATGTTCCGAAATCGTTGCGGTTGTTCTCCGTCCGAAATTCAAATTGCTCGATGCCGTATCCCGGATATACGCTATAGTTGGTTTCCTGGACCGAACTGTGGAATTCGACTTCTTTCTACAACCGCCGTGTCCTCCTTTCAACCCCGGTAACTTATGGCGAAATTTCCACCCTGCGGAAAAATTGCGACCTCCGAGTCCAATTCCGTTGAAATATTTGGCAAAAATTCAGAATTTATAACGTCCGCTTCTTCGACTCCCGACAGTGTTTCGTGATCGCTGTGAAGCGATTGAACGAAGCACCAAACTTCGAAGGATGAAACGCGGATTAAAAATCGCACTGTTCCGATACGGAGACCCGATTCCGATTTCCTCGGAAGCAACGTCCGGAAAAAATCAAAACGCGGCGGACCAGTTTATCCGAAAAGAAATCAAGATAACGATCGGGTATAATCGCAAAGGCGATCGCCGGTGATATCGGCGGGGTGAGATTGAAGGCTCGGCTAACGAGTTGTTTATGGATCCACCCACCGGCCGCCGGTGATCTCGTTGGCGTGTTAGTATGAGAGAAAACGTGCAGGCGGTGCAGGTAGTTGGTGTCTGCGTGGAAACTCTCGGACAAACGTTTCTACCGACCAGGGGAGTCCATTAACGGGCCTCCGTCAGCCTCCCGGTAACATAGTTCGCATCGCTGAAGCTCCTGCCGAAGCACTCCCCTTTCGTTCCACCCTAATCAGGTTCTATCTCGCTCGTTCGCGAAATTCTTCCCGGGGGCTGCCTTCTCGTCTCTCTTTTTCCCGGCGGCTATCCGCGATTGACTGTCTCGGCCGCTCTACCCTGGAAAATCATTTCCAGCCCCAACTTCACCCCTCGCCACCCCCATTCTCCATTCTCCATTGGATCCTCCCACACCCCCGCGGGCGCCCTCTTTCTCTTTCTTTCACGGCCGACCGCCGGGTTATCCCGTCGGTCGCCATGGTAACACGGGGGTTGGAGCCGCCCCCGTCCGCCAATCAGGACACAGAGAAACGAACTGCCATCCCCCACTCTTCTCTACCGCCTCTACCCCCTTCGAACCCCTAGAACCACCCTCTACATCCACGCGATCTCTTCTCTCCGCTTCGCCGCCGGGGAGGCTGAGATTCTCGCTTGGGAGGAAATCTTGACCGGGCGTGCCCCGCATCCCTGATGCCACCCCCGCTTTTCTACCAACCCCTTCTTCTCCCTTCATCTTCCTTCATCTCTCTTTTCGTACATTGTACACCAACACCTGGATCCGAGGTTCGAACGATGTACCACTCACGACTGCTATCGCCAGGATGCCAGCTAAGCACCCCGATGCCCCCAAATTAACGCTCCTGACCGCTAGAATGCCGAGCCTGAGGCGAGAGAATGGCTCGCCTGTTGGTGGAGAGATTTCGATCCACTGCCATGGGGCATGGGGCCTGCACCATGCCCGAAGACCGTTTCTTCACGGGGGCGCCGGCGCGGGCGGTGGGCTGACAGTTTCTAGTCCACTCGGACGGGTTTCGCGATCACGGATTTCAGACTTTTTCCTTTAAAGTACTCGGAGTTGTTTCTCGAGAAATTTCTCGGTCTACTTTTGTATTCGAGAAATTCATTATTCGTTAATTGCGAAATAAAAAAATTCTAGAACCGGTCATTCGCGACCGGTCGTGGTACGTTTAGCGTACGATTAGCTTCGTACGTGAAAGTTTATACATATGTATAGCAAACTTATAAACTGTAAGAGCATTTCTCGATCGAAACTCGGACATTTATACAATGCAACAACCTAATACAATTTCGAAAAATCTGACAAAGCATTTTGTTCGTTTCCGGTTTCAGGTGAGAAGCCGCACAAGTGTCAGGTGTGCGGCAAGGCGTTCTCCCAGAGCAGTAACCTGATCACACACTCGAGAAAGCACACCGGCTTCAAGCCATTCGCTTGCGAACTATGCGGTCGAGCTTTCCAACGCAAGGTGGACTTGAGAAGGCACCGGGAAACGCAGCATGCGGATTTAAATGCGTCTCAACGAGCACCGATCGGCACGATCCCAGCGCAAAACTCCTTACCATCGAACGGCAATCCGACGATGATGCAGTGAACAATGAACGCAATGATCCTCGAGCGATCTATCTAGGACCTGGTGGTGAACGTCTCCTCCGAGAGGGGACATTCGTTAGCAGATCGCTGAACCGATTAGCGATCTCTCGGAATCGTGCACGGACTTTGTATTTATTATTATTTAATGACTCTCGTTCGAGCGAAACCGAACGTTCCGACACTTTTCCTTTCCAGAATGGTTCGCGACTGCGAAACGGTTGTGCGCGATTGTTAAGAGGAACACTGTACATTCCACGGGAAAGCATACTGCTGGGCAAAAGAAAGAAGCATAGGCACCCGGCCATATTTCATAGTGAAGCGCCGTTTAATTGAATAGTTATGAGAATATGTGTTATCGCGAATATTATCTAACACTTTAAATGTAATAAATCCATCATTGTATTGTATAATACAATACAATTTCTACATAAAGATATTTCTTATAAGTATACTGGGTGCTTCTTTCTTTTGCACACAGTAGTGTATAATAACGAAGCGTAGGTATATGTATAGGGGAGCCTGGCTTTTCGGGCGAATTCGCGATATTACCGTAATTGATGATTCATGATTAGAATGCGGATTTTTATGCAATTAACTGGGTGAAATATAAAAGAATGAATGATATAAAAAATCTAAGAATATTCCCATGTTTTCTTAACCGTGAAAAGTCCGTTATGGGGTGAAATGAATTTTTATTTAACTACTCTGTTTCCCACGATCGATGCTAAATATTTTTATTTTGCATAAAGATCCGTAGTTTATTGATGATTGATCGACTGGTTTCAACCCGTTTTCTTAGTTTCTTCTCGTTTTTTATTTTACAATACATGGCTGTTTTGCAACGCGAGCGAAGCAAATGATCGAGATGTACTCTCTGCGTATACTGATTTCAATACTCAAGCTGGTTGATTAGGCGACGAGGCAAGGGACGTTCACGATCGAAGAGATTCCTTTCGATTTCGTGGCGCAACTCTCCGTGTTGGATCGTTGATTGAATATCGATAATCACTGTACTTCTCTTATTAAGTAGACGACTATGCGAGGCTCTCGATTAGCAGCGATCGATCCGGAGTTCTTTCAAAATTGTATCGTACTTACTTACGTTAGTCGCTAATTGGCGGATTGTTTTGTATTCTCCTGGTAAATGTTTCGAGTAAATGTTTTGTTTTCCATTTTCCATTAATTCTGTTGCTCGATCGTTGTTAAAGGGTCTCTCGTGAGGAAGTACGAGGAGCGTACTGTATTTTGCATATCTCGCGCACCTATCGTTCACGAGGAAAAGGGCATCGCTCACCCCCAAAGTTGCAACTGTGACCAAAAATGAAACCTTTGTAAATAAATAGCACATGGACCGTATCATCTCGTCTAAGAGCTTAAGCGTATAATTATATACGTAATATTGATACGAGTATAAATAATTCCAGTGGAAAAAAATCAAGTCGAGGCTATAAATATTATAAATAGAGACGCGCGATACAAGCGTTAGAGGATCGATTTGTTCTAACGAGGGTGTGCCAACAATCCACCCCCGTATGTCTCGCCAAGTAATTGTATTCTCTTCCTCTCTTTCTCGCTAATCGAAATGTTTTTATTGTTGTACCATTTACTATCATTATTGTAATTATTGTAATTAGAGACTCGCTATTAATATTATATTGTCATTATTAATTATTATTAATTATTATTATTAATAAATGCTGTTACCATTTGTAACCATCTCTCTGAGTGACGTACGATCAAATAACACACCCTTTCTTTCGGGATGCATAACAGATCGAGCCCGCGGGTCAAAACAACGGAGTTTATATATATAATCGTTATTTGAATAAAAAAGAATTTATTTCAATCCTCTAACCTCGACTGTTCAATGGCGACACGCCTCGATATTTCCTTCTCACATTATCTCGTCCAAACATTCAAAATTCACAAACCTGTTCTTGCTCGTTTACTTTCACAGAGAACTGTGCGAACCTAATTTCTCAACCCACGTTCGTTCCATTTCAATATGTATACGTTTGAATTATTCAAGAAATGGCAGGGGACCGTTAATCATCGTCGCCGTTAACTGTACTTTCTCTCAATTACCACCGTCACCGAATCACCGAATCACCATATCACCGAATCACCGAATCACCGTCGCGTCGTCGCGACGGACAGCGGACGTTACACGCGATTAATCATCGACGCGGAATCTGGTAGCATCGTATCAGATCGGTTCTCCGTGGCTCTCTGTAATTCAGGGTTAAACTGCCGTGCCAATTAAGCGGACTACCCTTAACGGCGAACCCCTTAACGGTCCAATATGTTTTCCGGGGCGAGTTTCGTTCGTCTAGACCACCCCGGCACGATTTTCCGTCTCGGTCTCAGGGTAGTCCGTGCAGTTCTCATTATTTCGGTGAGAGCAGGGTATGGCAGGCTCTCGACGTGAGATTTCCCGGCTTGCCTCGCTTCAAGGACCTCGCGAGGACCTCCTGTCCTTTCTCGAGAACATCTCCTCGCTGGGTGGAGGAAAAACGACAGAGAGGAGAGAAAGACGAACGAGTTGAACGAAGAGGGTGGCAAACGGTGAGAGAGCGAGAGAGACAGCGTTACAGCACTGACTGCGCGACACCATGACGCAGCCACGGGGGCAGATTGGACAGTTATTGCATTCTGGGTAAGATTAATTGATACGGGGAGTTGCGGGGGTGGCGGGCACGCTGCCGCTTAAATCGTGTCTCAGGAATGGGGATGAGAGAGAGCGGTGATTAACCGATTGCACCGTGAACCGAGTAGAACCGAATCCCGTCCAACCCCCGCTACTATCTCCACCCTCTCTAATAGCCATTGAGTAATAGAGAGCGTCTCATTATTAAATAGCACGAGCCTGCGCCGTTTATTTGTTCGAATAATGACGTGATTACCGAGCGGAGAAGAAAAACGCCAGATTTATCGAGCCTGTTCATCTTCCACGGACAGGTGCTCCCGGAATCTTCCCAGTGATGTCGTTCGTTGCGCTCGCCGGAAATACGTGGGCGGCGGGCGGTTGTTCGTTGAAAATTACATATATTCTTAAAAGAATTCTAAAACATTTCTGTGAGCTATAGAAGCGATTAGATCTTTGTATCAACCGTTAGTATACCTTGGCATACGTTATTATATCGGCATACGTGAGCGGTGACTCCGAGGCGCCACTAAAAATTGCCGTGCCATTACTCGAAATATCGTTTACGTTATCAATGTATATCGGTATCTGATCGATTACTAAATATTTAGGTATATTGAACGAGATATTATACCAATTTCATATGCATAAAATTTCAAAAATCATAGGAAATGGAAATATTCCCGTTAGGAAGAAACGTTTCATTTTCCAGTTAAAATTGTTAAAATAGCTCCTAGTGGAAAGGGTTAGAACAGCGACTTCGACCAAGGGGTTAACTCGATTGAACGAAGCAGAAGAAGGGGTTGCCGGGAATCGCGAAATCGCAGCGCGAAAGGAAAAAAATCGTAGTAGCCAAGAAAACGGCGCGGCGCGGCGTCTCAGCCAGGCTCGGTGGAGGCAGAATTCCGTTTCTGCAACGGGTCGACAATAAACGAATATCGTCAGTGGCGGTCACGCGTATCGATTCCGGTTTATCTGTGTGTGGTTGCGGGTGTGTATCCGTCGCAGCCGTCGGTTCCGCGCGATAGTACATCACTCAGGGATGTCAGGCGACGCGACGCGGCGAGGCGGGTTACGACGTTCTCGGTTTCCACCAATTTGGTGACACCGAGCCGCGTCGTAGGCAGCCGGTCTCCTCAATTTATTGCGAAATAACACGGGGGACGAGGCTGTAAATAATATGGAGAACGCCGGGAGCTTGTATGTGTGTGTGTACTGTGTACGCGGTCAGAGGTACCGAGATACACACCGCGAATAAAAGGATCGAATAGAAGAGGGCAGGGGCCCTGGAACAAAAGCAAAGGAGGAGAAAGAGGGTGATTCCTGGTATGCAGAGGATGACTGGAGGTGCCATATTTCAAAGTGGGGCGTCCTCCGAGGAGCCGTGAATACCTTAATAGTCATAAGGTGTATCCGCGTACCAGTTGCCATACGCCATACGCCATACGCCATACGCTATACACGGTCTGTCGTACTCTGAACACTCTTCTACCACAGGCGACCAACCCTCCAACGTGTTCGAACGTTCCATGGAATCGTCTCCGCCCGCGGAATGATACGGCCCTGGACAGCCGTTCTCCTGTTGGGATATGACGAGGAGGACCACGAAGAGAGAAGCCCGGAGAACCGAGACGCGTTGTGCCCTCGGCAAATTGTGACGCTGGGAACCCGCTCGAAATTGGCACCGCTACACACAGAGATGCAACGGGAATTGCTGCACCGGGTTACTTCACCGGAATTGCACCGCGCGACCGTTCGATGCGGGTCCTCCGGAGCAAGTCTGTAGTAAACACCCTCGTACCGAATCGAGGGACCTCGGAATCCTTCCTCCGAGGATTACGGCTTACACTTGGCGAGCTTTCGCTGACCGTTCTCGGTCCAGGATTATCAGCGAAGCCAGCTACGTTCTAATCAATGAAGCCGAATACTCTCGGTATCAAAAGACACGACGAGATTACGCATCGGAATTTACGCATCGCAAATCGGAAATTTGGCGTCCATTGCAAGTGGTGATCTTGGAGAACTTGGAATGGAAGAATAGAAAAATTGTTTTACGGAGGAATCAGACCATCATCGAAGTCGGGAGGTGTACAAGCGAATTTCGCGAGATTACTATCCAATCGATGCGTATTTTTGGGAACGTACGTATGCGTAAACAGGAGGAATAAACCCGACACCCAGGCTCCAACGAAATCCCATTTTTCCCGAGAGCGTATAATCCCGTTTGCTCGCGTGGATTTGCCCGTCAGCCAGGTGGTTACACCCGTGGCGCGAGGATTAAAAAACGTCAATTCGCAATTATCGTCGACGTAACGTAGTCCCGGTGCTCACCGGTTAATGGAATTTTTTAGAAGGAGATTATACACACGCTTTATTCAATTTCCCGTATGCTCTTGCACGCGGCACGCACGTTAATTCTGCTCTCGTCTCGGATCCTGACATCTTGGATCCTTCCTTCGACCGGCATTGTCATGCGGCACATTTTATCCGTCTTGATCGCGCGACGAGTAGAGAGAAATTTGAAAAACACAATTGTCGCGAATTTTATTTATCGTGAGTAGATTGCGAATCTTTATGCAAAGTAAAATTTGTATGCATCGATTGCGACAAGTAGAAACTAAATTCAATGTTATTTCTTCCCTTAATGATTTTCATAGAGGAGAAATTATTGTATAATATATTGACATGTTCAATACTGATTATTCTTATTGAATTGTTATTGACAATTCGGAAACTAATTGTAAGATCGGAAACAGACATACTTGTTTAGGCTAGGCAAGTGATCTAGCGAACGTACGATAAAGTACGTTCAAGTCGGTGTGAAACCGCTAGTGCAAATAATTGGTAAGGTTTATCGTCTAGATCTGGCGAGTCAGCCAGTGTTTTACGAGTGTCGACCGACGAGCTCCTTTTTCCAGGGGACACGGCAGCATCGAGGCTGCGACAGACTGTCAAGTGCAAGCGCCATTTGTCAGTAGGCTTTTCTAATAACGACGGGAGTTGAAACAAATAGCTCGGGAACGAGCCACGGAGAATAAAATAAATGGGGCCGTGCTCTTCGGAAGAAGAAAGTGGCACGTCGCACGTTCCGACGCGATCAATCAGGCGTCTTCGGGTTGACTGACTCAATAGAGTACGAGAAGAGATCGATTGAATTCTTACCTGGCCTGGCTCTCGAAGTTAAACATCGAACGCGACGACTTTATATCGCGATCAAATTGCTGCCGATAAATAAACCGCTTTGCCAACGACACCCCCGCTCCGGCCAATATAAAAATTTCACGCGAGGGGGCTTCTGGAAAACCATTCCCATCCACCTAAAAATCATACTAACCGCACGAAGCGGAGATAAAGCGTGCTGGATACTCCAGTCTTATATTAATAGGCCGAGTTAATAGACGATTTATTTCTAACACAATAAATACAATACATATATGTATACATACACTCCCATTCATAAGTGTTAGGACAGTGATCATATTTCTATTGAACTACAGTGAGTTTTACGGAAAAATGAAATAATCGTTGAAGGATGCGAACAAATTTTTCCTTATCTAAAAGGTTCACATGTCAAGGAAAGGATTGATCGATAGAAAGTAGAAAGGGATGAGCTTTAATGTAATCTTCGAGTGTAAAATTATGTTTAAAATTTACAGGAGCATATCTAATCGTAAGCCACGCGAAGGAAACGTTTCCCATTGGAACGCGGCACCGTTAAAGTCCCGGCGAAACAACCGAGAAATAGGTCTATCGTATCCGGGATACGTGGGCGATGACGACGTCCCCACGGGAGCTCGATTCATTACCGATCTTGAATAAATGATCGCGTCGGCTCGGCTCGGCGCGGCGTCGCCGTCGACGATTGGCAACGACGAACGGCCCCCGGACAAGGAGGATGCCTTTCGAAAAGTGATTATTCGATCGACGATGTCCCGTCCGCCAGGACGAAATCGACCCCCGAGGACGTGCACCGTGGCCGGTGCCGTTGGCGCCATGTATTTCCTTTAGCTGCATCATTGATGATCCAGATCGCCGCGCCGAGTCCTTCTGCCTGTTTCACTGTACGCTGCTGTTTCCACGTCAATACGGTTTAGCCGGCCCCGTGTCTGATTAATCCGCGTGTACACGCGACTCCGTTGCGTTCTTGTGTTTCATTGTCAGCCCCGAATTTACGACTTTTCGCCGGACGTTCCCTCTGTCGCGTCCAAGGATTCCCGCGAACGCAATTAACCGTTTCGTGACTGGACGCCATCCCCGCTAATTGCGGAACAATTCCCCAGCCCGGTGAAATTTCCCCTGTTGAATTACGCGGATGTCTAAGACTGACTACGCAGTTTCATCAACCTTTATGCCAATAGCTTTGGCGGCGGATAATAACTCATCGTTTCCAGTGTACGCTCAACAAGTCCCGTGTCAGTATCAGAATCGAGCAAGAGCATTGGCGAAAGAGATCCAGCGATCACTTTACGAAGGGCTGGGGGTGTGGAGCGGTAAATAGAAGTCGGGATGCAAATTGAATTCGCTAGTCGAGCAAGACGATACTCTTATTTCGGGGGTGAGTGGCTAGATAGGGAAGAGAGGCTTCGGGGGTGGATGGGATAGATGTCCTCCGAGGTCGTCCTCCTCGTCGCCGTGGAAGGATGCCTTGGGGAGCGTCGCTTATATCGAGTTAGAGCCGTTTGAATACCGACGCGACATCGCGTTCGAGGGATCCTGCCGGTGTAGCTCGCGATATCGACGGATCAAAAGTTGATACCCGGCCGCCTTCCACGGCCCTTGGCATCCTTATATCATTACCCGCAGACCCGGTGTGCTTGCAGTTCCGAGAGAGGAAGGGGTGTTGCCTCGCATCCCCCCAGCCGATCCACCCCCAGCATCCGAGCCACGACGTCGTGTTCAACCCGATGCAGTCGTCCCGCACCGCTTCTAGAATACCTAAGATCCTTGTCCTCCTTACCTCACCACCCACCCTACCAGCCAGGATCCAGTCACTTCCATTTTCCAGGAATGATGTGTAGAGAGCACGCATAAAGTATTCCTAGGAGGCGATCCATTCCGAAACTGAGTTACGGCGGCTACGTGGTCCACAGGTAGGCGTCGATACGTTCACGAAATTATGCACCCGATCCGGCTGATCCCATCAACGACAACCTCGCCGCAATTTTCTATTTCGCAAGAAAAACTTCTCGACCCCCTTCTGTCCTCGATTTCAACCCCTCGAACCCCGCACCTCGGACCCTTTATGTCATTTTTCCAAGTCTACGACCGAGGCTTTTTAATAGATCCTTCAACGCGGAAACTTGAATCGTAAACAATCAACTCGCCCTCGATAACGTAATCTAATCATTTCATTTGGGAATATTGTGCGAGAGAAGATTTTTATGCTTCTTTAAACTATTTTATTTTCGCATTTGGGCGAAGAAGATTCAAGTTCAGGTAGAACACAACACACACAGGAGTTTTTACAAGAATTATATTCGTTTTTAGCAAAATTTGAATTTACCGCCGTTAGTTGTAGTGCCATAACGTTCAAACTGGTAAAGAACGTTACCAACATGCGATACTACTTTTCGGATGTTCTCGGAAGAAACAGTATCACCACAGACGAAATATAGGAATAGACCTGACACCTTATGGGACTTGGTGTCCATAGGAATCTGAAGTACCGACACCTTAAAATGCCAGTGATAGCAATAATTTTCTTTAAATTATATCCATAATTTGCTATTAACCCGGCTATAAATATTGTGCCCCTAGAAATAATAATAATACATCTCTCTAATTCTATGTATAGAGGTGTTGACACTGAATGGTAACGGGGTGTTAGCACAGACGAGATATAGGAAATGGGCGTTAGCGCACCGATACCGACGGACACCAAAATGCATTAGGTGTTATATATGTGTTCAGGAACCCGGGACTATTTGAGGTTGGGGAGTGGACTGTATGGATAGGTGTTTTGTCGGATCGGGTTTGAACACTGAAGGGAATTCGGAAAGGGAAATCGTATGAAAATTGTGAGCGAAGTGATCTTGGAAAGAGGCCAATCAGACACAACAGTATGTTGATCCGGTAAAACTTTCGTTTATTGCAACAATCGCGAAACGAAACTGGATGCAATCACGACGTATTGGCACGATCGACGGTAAACGAAACAATATAGGATGACCGGCAACGTAATGATTGCGTACAAAGAATAATGGGCGCGATTGCGTAACGTCTGGATCGGTTGAGCGTTCGAAAGATTCTCCTCGACCGGGTAAACCGCATGATTAACGGTGGTTCTCGGTAATCACGTGATCATGCTTCACGAGCGCGATACCGGGAATCGCCAAAAACACGGACGTCGCGTACCGCGGATTGGCAGGAGCGCAAGTCCTGGGTACGGGTAACGCGGGGGGCTATCGAGGACTGTATCGCTCGACTTCTACATCTTAAAACTAACTTATTCTAAGCTGAATCCTAAACAATATGTTTTATTGCATTCCGCGGGTTAGTCGCCGAGTCGAAAACACGTTTGCGAGAGGATGCATTCCGCGGGTTAGTCGCCGAGTCGAAAACACGTGTTTGCGAGAGGATGCATTCCGCGGGTTAGTCGCCGAGTCGAAAACACGTGTTTGGGAGAGGATGCATTCCGCGGGTTAGTCGCCGAGTCGAAAACACGTGTTTGCGAGAGGATGCATTCCGCGGGTTAGTCGCCGACTCGAAAACACGTGTTTGCGAGAGGATGCATTCCGCGGGTTAGTCGCCGAGTCGAAAACACGTGTTTGCGAGAGGATGCATTCCGCGGGTTAGTCGCCGAGTCGAAAACACGTGTTTGCGAGAGGATGCATTCCGCGGGTTAGTCGCCGAGTCGAAAACACGTGTTTGCGAGAGGATGCATTCCGCGGGTTAGTCGCCGACTCGAAAACACGTGTTTGCGAGAGGATGCATTCCGCGGGTTAGTCGCCGAGTCGAAAACACGTTTGCGAGAGGATGCATTCCGCGGGTTAGTCGCCGAGTCGAAAACACGTGTTTGCGAGAGGATGCATTCCGCGGGTTAGTCGCCGAGTCGAAAACACGTGTTTGGGAGAGGATGCATTCCGCGGGTTAGTCGCCGAGTCGAAAACACGTGTTTGCGAGAGGATGCATTCCGCGGGTTAGTCGCCGACTCGAAAACACGTGTTTGCGAGAGGATGCATTCCGCGGGTTAGTCGCCGAGTCGAAAACACGTGTTTGCGAGAGGATGCATTCCGCGGGTTAGTCGCCGAGTCGAAAACACGTGTTTGCGAGAGGATGCATTCCGCGGGTTAGTCGCTGAGTCGAAAACACGTGTTTGCGAGAGGATGCATTCCGCGGGTTAGTCGCCGAGTCGAAAACACGTGTTTGCGAGAGGATGCATTCCGCGGGTTAGTCGCCGAGTCGAAAACACGTGTTTGCGAGAGGATGCATTCCGCGGGTTAGTCGCCGACTCGAAAACACGTGTTTGCGAGAGGATGCATTCCGCGGGTTAGTCGCCGAGTCGAAAACACGTGTTTGCGAGAGGATGCATTCCGCGGGTTAGTCGCCGAGTCGAAAACACGTGTTTGCGAGAGGATGCATTCCGCGGGTTAGTCGCCGAGTCGAAAACACGTGTTTGCGAGAGGATGCATTCCGCGGGTTAGTCGCCGACTCGAAAACACGTGTTTGCGAGAGGATGCATTCCGCGGGTTAGTCGCCGAGTCGAAAACACGTGTTTGCGAGAGGATGCATTCCGCGGGTTAGTCGCCGACTCGAAAACACGTGTTTGCGAGAGGATGCATTCCGCGGGTTAGTCGCCGAGTCGAAAACACGTGTTTGCGAGAGGATGCATTCCGCGGGTTAGTCGCCGAGTCGAAAACACGTGTTTGCGAGAGGATGCATTCCGCGGGTTAGTCGCCGAGTCGAAAACACGTGTTTGCGAGAGGATGCATTCCGCGGGTTAGTCGCCGACTCGAAAACACGTGTTTGCGAGAGGATGCATTCCGCGGGTTAGTCGCCGAGTCGAAAACACGTGTTTGCGAGAGGATGCATTCCGCGGGTTAGTCGCCGACTCGAAAACACGTGTTTGCGAGAGGATGCATTCCGCGGGTTAGTCGCCGAGTCGAAAACACGTGTTTGCGAGAGGATGCATTCCGCGGGTTAGTCGCCGAGTCGAGAAGTTTTTGGCGGTTAAATTTTAAAGAGTTACAAGTGATTTCAGGATTTTCAGGGCATTTAAAATGGAAGAGGAAGTTCCTGGTCCATCCCATATGTCACCACCAAAGAAAAATCCGCCAGGGAAGGTAAGTTCGTATTATAAATATTTATTATGCATGCTCATGCATGGCTTTTGGTTGTTTTATTTATTATGCATGATTGGTGTTTGGCTTTGTGTTTCTTTTTCTATTTAGTTTGTGCTATCTGCTCAAAAGCAGATGCTGGTAAATCTGTATAAGCATGTCAATACAGTGAACCCAGGCATGACATACAAGTCTATCGTCCAATCCCTTTCTAAACAGACAGGAATTGGACGGGATACTGTATGCAAAACTCTGGCGGAGTACAAAACAACAGGAAACGTGACATCGCCAAATAAGAAGAAGCGAAGATTGAGCATATTGGAGAAGACATCGGAAGAAGACCTCATAGCCATAAGGAGGAAGGTGCACAGCTTTTGGTTGAATCGGGAGATTCCAACGTTGGACAAGATTCTAGATGCTATTAACAACGATGAAGAACTTCCTTCGTTCAAGAAGACAACACTCCACACGCTTCTAAAATGTATGGAGTTTAAATACATTGTGAGGAAGCGCAACAGCGCCCTAATTGATGAACCCCGTATTGTATATTGGCGGCAACAGTAAGTAACAATCAACATACATTCAAAAATGTTTTTTATACTATTGTACACTATACAATTTACATTGTAGGTACATCGAAAGAATAAGGACCCTACGTGAAGAAGGACGCCCCATCTACTACCTCGATGAAACGTGGATCAACGCCGGGGACTGCAAGAGGAGATTGTGGGTGGATGCAAGTGTCAGCTGCCCAAGGAACGCCGAAGAAAGGGGCTTATCGATAGGCATACCTGCTCCCACCGGAAGAGGTAAGCGTCTAATCATTTTACACGTCGGGTCAGCAGACGGATTTGTACCTGGGGCCCTCCTTTGTTTCGAGTCGAAGAAAGACTCTGCTGATTATCATCATGAGATGAACGGGGACACATTTTTTGAGTGGTTCTGCAAACTTTTGCCCATGCTGCGAGATGGGGCAGTTATTGTTATGGACAATGCGCCATACCACAGCGTGAGGAAGGATAAGTATCCAACGAAGAGTTGGACACGGGATCGAATCATCACGTGGCTCGAGGGTAAGGGGGAACAGGTGAATCCACGGAACGTCAAAGTTCAGTTATTAGCTTTAGTTGATAAATATCGGCAGCCTAACATCTTTGTCATCGATGAATATGCCACAGAACATGGATGTACCGTGGTACGCCTTCCCCCTTACCACTGCGAGCTAAACCCCATTGAGCTCGCATGGGCAAAAGTTAAGGAGTTTATCCGAGCGCGGAATACGACATACAAGTTAGCAGATGTCCGCGAACTTGTACACGAAGCCATCGAAAATGTGTCCACCGACAATTGGCAAAATTTCATTCGCCACGCAATAAAGGAGGAAGACAGGCTCCACGAACTCGACCATATTACTGATTCCGTGTTGGAAGAAAATGGCGAGTTGTTGGAGACGTCTGATGACTCGGACATCGACGTGTAAATTTTTTATAAATAATTTGTAAATATGTATATTTAATTTCTAATTTAATGTAATTTAATGTAATTTAATGTAATTTAATGTAATTTAATGTAATTTAATTTAAGTTAATGTAATTTAATGTAATTTAATTTAAGTTAATGTAATTTAATTTATAACATTTATAAATCGCATTCTTGGCGGACGGCTTCACCGTCAATAGTTGTTATTATTTGAATGCCCACACCAGTCATCCTTTTCCATTTATTTTCCTACATAGTTGTAAGTTATAATTAGTAAATAGTTTGTAAATAGTTGTAAATTATAATTTGTAAATAGTTGTAAGTTATAATTTGTAAATGGTCTGTAAATTGTAATTTGTACATGTTTTGTAAATATTAATATATGAATGTAAATAATAACATATATGAAAATAATGTACAAATTATGTTTTAATTTAAATAAAATATATTAATTCATTATATTTGCAAATAGTCGCGATTTTCTATTCCCTATAATGGCCTATAATTTCATCCTAATTCATTTCATTTCTGGACACCGCGTATATGAAACTTTCAGTCGAGACAGTGGGGAGTGCGTAGTGGAGTGGGAGTTGGGAGGCTCGCAGCAAGGCGCTGCGATCAGTCGAGCTGCGCGAAACGGTACTGCTCTCTCGTTGGATCAAGTTTAGGAGCATGAAATCCAAGTCCGGTACGAAGAAGACCGAACCCAAAAAGAAAGTATTACCAAAGAAATCAACGCGAAAATCATTGTGAAAAAGTTTGTAAATAATGTTTAATTTGCAATATTTGTAATGAAACAGTGTTATCGCGCTTGATAATATGGTTTGAATTTATTAATAAGTAGAAAATTGTACATTTGTACAAACCTGAAGACGTAGCGACTAAAGGTAGTGTATCGACAGAGTTTAGATTCACTACTAGGAGCATGAAATCCAAGTCCGGTACGAAGAAGACCGAACCCAAAAAGAAAGTATTACCAAAGAAATCAACGCCAAAATCATTGTGAAAAAGTTTGTAAATAATGTTTAATTTGCAATATTTGTAATGAAACAGTGTTATCGCGCTTGATAATATGGTTTGAATTTATTAATAAGTAGAAAATTGTACATTTGTACAAACCTGAAGACGTAGCGACTAAAGGTAGTGTATCGACAGAGTTTAGATTCACTACTAGGAGCATGAAATCCAAGTCCGGTACGAAGAAGACCGAACCCAAAAAGAAAGTATTACCAAAGAAATCAACGCCAAAATCGGTTGCACGTACAAACGCAGAGAACAACGAATCTCCCAAGGTTGGCAGACTAAGATCCGCAGCATTCTCAAGCTGTTTTGGTAATTTCAACATAAGTATTGTTACCTCACAAAATGACTGATTGTGAGATATAAAAATAAAATATTTTTATAATACACATATATATATGTATATAATTAATTGACCCTACAGAAAGAATCCTTTTGTTGGCTTATCGTATTATAGTAATGTAGGCCCTACGTTGGGTATTACCGTTGGCCCGACGCTGGCGCAACGTTGGCTGAACGTTGGCCCAACGTTGGCCCTGACTGTTGGCCCAACTGCAAAAAAGAGCGACATTTCTAACGGTTGCCCAACGCAAACCCCCAACGTAGGCCCAACGAAACGCCAACCGTAAATGCTACTAGGGTAGAGTGCCGGCGACGATATACGAAAACGACGAGGACATAGTAAACGAGATTAAACCATCGTCTTCCCGTAAATCTAAAGAGAGTGGATCGCTGCAAACAAAACCAAGCCCTTTGTACGCAGAAGTAAGACCAGGGGGAGAAAACTCTTATGTATGGCCTTGGGCCGCCTAGTATAGTTGAGGGAACTAGACTAGATGGCACCACGATCACAGCACTGTTTAATTCCCTGTCGCTATTGGGCGGAGAATTTGGCGCTAATATTTGAATACTACCTACTACCGCCAAAATCAACGTTCAATTGTCAATCACGTGCCCCGTGCTGTGATTGTGTCAGATTGTGTGAACCATTGCAAAAGCGACGATTTCACAGGATTTTTTTAATAATATTTTATATTTTATCATCACAAAAGAACATTAATAACCTCGAAAAAAGAAGTTTGCTCAGTGTTAAATCAATTTTACAAATAATTTTGCAAAATTGAACGACACTCGGGAAACTTATTTTCGAGCTTATTTTTGGAATTTTGTGCATAAATTACAAAATTTTTTAAAGTTTTTTGTAGGATAGTGGACAGTGAGGTGCAAAGGAGTGCAGCAGTTAGAAGAAAAAGTGAAAAAAGTGCATGAAAAAATAATATTAGTGCAGAAGACACATCTGCAAAGTGAGAAGACGGAATATGCAGATGATAATATAGAAGCAGATGAATATCCAGCATCTGCTACACCGCTGAGAAATGAAGACACTAATCATGAAGAACTGATTACGCCAAGTATAGATATGGTTTACGAAGAAACAGCGTGGGATATTGATGGACACAACGAAGCTGGTCCAAGTACATCATCAGGACAGTTACAGCAGTGTTCAACCCCACAGAAGAGCCAAAATGTACTGCTGCGGGCCATGAAAAAGTGCCAATTGACCCCAACTGCAGCCAGATTGTACAGCGTTGTGAAGAAATTACTGAAACGCAACTGTTATGCTAACAGGAAGAGAGAAGATTTAAAGACACGACTGGAACGAGCAAGAGCCTTATCAGAATCTAGTCTGGTAAGAATGCTGTATTTTCATTGCGTTATTTAATTGTAACTTATTTATAACTTTATGAAATATGTTTTCAGGGAAGGCGCTACACGACGGATGAGAAGATATTGGCCTTGGCACTTCTGAAGCAGTCAGCAAAATCGTACAAGCTACTGAGGAAGCTGTGTAATTGAGAAACAACACTGAAGAAGATGCTAAGGAAAATTCCAGTCGAGACTGGAGTATCACAAGTTGTGATGGAGCATCTTCACCGTCAAGCGGATACCATGAGTGCTCAAGACAAATTATGTATATTTTATTATGTTTATTATTATTTTATTATGTATTGTTATATTACATTAAAATAAAAAATTGTTATATTAAACTATGTTTATACAAAATTATTGTATCCTTGTACTTACAATTAGAGTTTAAAGTAAGCGGTATACTAGGTATATCTATAGCTATATATCTATAGCTATAGAATCGTATAGCTATATATATAGGTTTTAGTTGAGGGTACTAGGATAGATGGCGGTGCTAAACATGGGAGATTGCCCTCCCTGAGTAAGACACAGTCCTTCCATTCAGGACAACGGAAGGACTCGCAGCTCTAGGAACAAGTATAGTTCGTCTGTTTTTCAGGATGGCAAAGAGGCTTTGGTTACAACGGCGGCTGAACCTGTGAGAAAAATCGCTGTAAAGACATCGCGGGCCGTTAAAAGGTCGCTTAGCCCGACGGATGCAACCGAAAGTAACGATGCGAAAAAACGTAAGGAGAATGTCACTGAGAAAACGTCTGTGGCTACTAAAGGTAGAAAAAGTACCAGAGGCGTTGCCGCTACTAGGAGCAATTCTGCGAATATTCTGGATTATATGTCGAGAAGAGATTCGCCGGTGACTCGGACAGCTCGCAACAGTCGGTTAGCAGTAGTCAAGAAAGTTACGGGTCTAAACAGTTGAAGCTAATGATCAGGAGATTGTCTTCCGATACTCCGATACCACCGCCCCTTATACCTACGAGATCAGCGAAAGAGGATGTTAGTGTCAATAGTGCCACAAGCAGTTCATCTAAAGCAGAGAATGAAAAAAGTGCAATTGTAGAGGAAAAAGTATACCCGACCAGAGGAAATAGAAGTAAGAGAGCAGTGAGAAAAAGTTACGTCGAGGATGACAGTTCGGAAATGGGAGAAGAGTCGCAGGAAGTAGAGATGATTATGAACTCTTGGGTGAACAAAGAGAATGTCAAGCAGGAAGAGACGAATGAAAGTACGAAAGGTGTTAGAGGAAGAGGCGCCAGGACTAGGTCAATGAATGTCTCGTTCGCAACGTCGACCCCTACTAAGATAAAGCATAAAATCTTATTCACTGGTATAACCAACGGTTACAGCAAGCTATTATCAAAATTGGGTACGTGTTCCTTCGTCTGTAAACATAAATTATGGTTTAATTTAAAAAAGTTAATTGTATTTCTGTTTGTGCTATAATTTTACGTCTACTCGTAGGATCATCTCAGGTGGAAGACCCAGCTAAATGTACTGTGTTGGTCACAGACAAGGTTCGAAGGACCGTCAAATTTCTGTGCGAAGACCAAGTAGAGGGAGGTATATAGTGTAGATTTCGATACTCCAACGCAAGTTATCGATACTGACCAACCTGTAAATGTAACAGAGAAAGGTAGTGTGAGTTTTGATACACCAACGCAGCTGATTGAAGCGAATGAACCTGAAGACGTAGCAGAGAAAGTTAGCGCAGATTTCGATACTCCAACGCAGGTGATCGAAGTGAGCAAACCTGAAGACGTAGCGACTAAAGGTAGTGTATCGACAGAGTTTAGATTCACTACTAGGAGCATGAAATCCAAGTCCGGTACGAAGAAGACCGAACCCAAAAAGAAAGTATTACCAAAGAAATCAACGCGAAAATCGGTTGCACGTACAAACGCAGAGAACAACGAATCTCCCAAGGTTGGCAGACTAAGATCCGCAGCATTCTCAAGCTGTTTTGGTAATTTCAACATAAGTAGAGTGCCGGCGACGATATACGAAAACGACGAGGACATAGTAAACGAGATTAAACCATCGTCTTCCCGTAAATCTAAAGAGAGTGGATCGCTGCAAACAAAACCAAGCCCTTTGTACGCAGAAGTAAGACACAGTCCTTCCATTCAGGACAACGGAAGGACTTGCAGCTCTAGGAACAAGTATAGTTCGTCTGTTTTTCAGGATGGCAAAGAGGCTTTGGTTACAACGGCGGCTGAACCTGTGAGAAAAATCGCTGTAAAGACATCGCGGGCCGTTAAAAGGTCGCTTAGCCCGACGGATGCAACCGAAAGTAACGATGCGAAAAAACGTAAGGAGAATGTCACTGAGAAAGCGTCTGTGGCTACTAAAGGTAGAAAAAGTACCAGAGGCGTTGCCGCTACTAGGAGCAATTCTGCGAATATTCTGGATTATATGTCGAGAAGAGATTCGCCGGTGTTGAACTCGGACAGCTCGCAACAGTCGGTTAGCAGTAGTCAAGAAAGTTACGGGTCTAAACAGTTGAAGCTAATGATCAGGAGATTGTCTTCCGATACTCCGATACCACCGCCCCTTATACCTACGAGATCAGCGAAAGAGGATGTTAGTGTCAATAGTGCCACAAGCAGTTCATCTAAAGCAGAGAATGAAAAAAGTGCAATTGTAGAGGAAAAAGTATACCCGACCAGAGGAAATAGAAGTAAGAGAGCAGTGAGAAAAAGTTACGTCGAGGATGACAGTTCGGAAATGGGAGAAGAGTCGCAGGAAGTAGAGATGATTATGAACTCTTGGGTGAACAAAGAGAATGTCAAGCAGGAAGAGACGAATGAAAGTACGAAAGGTGTTAGAGGAAGAGGCGCCAGGACTAGGTCAATGAATGTCTCGTTCGCAACGTCGACCCCTACTAAGATAAAGCATAAAATCTTATTCACTGGTATAACCAACGGTTACAGCAAACTATTATCAAAATTGGGTACGTGTTCCTTCGTCTGTAAACATAAATTATGGTTTAATTTAAAAAAGTTAATTGTATTTCTGTTTGTGCTATAATTTTACGTCTACTCGTAGGATCATCTCAGGTGGAAGACCCAGCTAAATGTACTGTGTTGGTCACAGACAAGGTTCGAAGGACCGTCAAATTTCTGTGCGAAGACCAAGTAGAGGGAGGTATATAGTGTAGATTTCGATACTCCAACGCAAGTTATCGATACTGACCAACCTGTAAATGTAACAGAGAAAGGTAGTGTGAGTTTTGATACACCAACGCAGCTGATTGAAGCGAATGAACCTGAAGACGTAGCAGAGAAAGTTAGCGCAGATTTCGATACTCCAACGCAGGTGATCGAAGTGAGCAAACCTGAAGACGTAGCGACTAAAGGTAGTGTATCGACAGAGTTTAGATTCACTACTAGGAGCATGAAATCCAAGTCCGGTACGAAGAAGACCGAACCCAAAAAGAAAGTATTACCAAAGAAATCAACGCGAAAATCGGTTGCACGTACAAACGCAGAGAACAACGAATCTCCCAAGGTTGGCAGACTAAGATCCGCAGCATTCTCAAGCTGTTTTGGTAATTTCAACATAAGTAGAGTGCCGGCGACGATATACGAAAACGACGAGGACATAGTAAACGAGATTAAACCATCGTCTTCCCGTAAATCTAAAGAGAGTGGATCGCTGCAAACAAAACCAAGCCCTTTGTACGCAGAAGTAAGACACAGTCCTTCCATTCAGGACAACGGAAGGACTCGCAGCTCTAGGAACAAGTATAGTTCGTCTGTTTTTCAGGATGGCAAAGAGGCTTTGGTTACAACGGCGGCTGAACCTGTGAGAAAAATCGCTGTAAAGACATCGCGGGCCGTTAAAAGGTCGCTTAGCCCGACGGATGCAACCGAAAGTAACGATGCGAAAAAACGTAAGGAGAATGTCACTGAGAAAACGTCTGTGGCTACTAAAGGTAGAAAAAGTACCAGAGGCGTTGCCGCTACTAGGAGCAATTCTGCGAATATTCTGGATTATATGTCGAGAAGAGATTCGCCGGTGTTGAACTCGGACAGCTCGCAACAGTCGGTTAGCAGTAGTCAAGAAAGTTACGGGTCTAAACAGTTGAAGCTAATGATCAGGAGATTGTCTTCCGATACTCCGATACCACCGCCCCTTATACCTACGAGATCAGCGAAAGAGGATGTTAGTGTCAATAGTGCCACAAGCAGTTCATCTAAAGCAGAGAATGAAAAAAGTGGAATTGTAGAGGAAAAAGTATACCCGACCAGAGGAAATAGAAGTAAGAGAGCAGTGAGAAAAAGTTACGTCGAGGATGACAGTTCGGAAATGGGAGAAGAGTCGCAGGAAGTAGAGATGATTATGAACTCTTGGGTGAACAAAGAGAATGTCAAGCAGGAAGAGACGAATGAAAGTACGAAAGGTGTTAGAGGAAGAGGCGCCAGGACTAGGTCAATGAATGTCTCGTTCGCAACGTCGACCCCTACTAAGATAAAGCATAAAATCTTATTCACTGGTATAACCAACGGTTATAGCAAGCTATTATCAAAATTGGGTACGTGTTCCTTCGTCTGTAAACATAAATTATGGTTTAATTTAAAAAAGTTAATTGTATTTCTGTTTGTGCTATAATTTTACGTCTACTCGTAGGATCATCTCAGGTGGAAGACCCAGCTAAATGTACTGTGTTGGTCACAGACAAGGTTCGAAGGACCGTCAAATTTCTGTGCGAAGACCAAGTAGAGGGAGGTATATAGTGTAGATTTCGATACTCCAACGCAAGTTATCGATACTGACCAACCTGTAAATGTAACAGAGAAAGGTAGTGTGAGTTTTGATACACCAACGCAGCTGATTGAAGCGAATGAACCTGAAGACGTAGCAGAGAAAGTTAGCGCAGATTTCGATACTCCAACGCAGGTGATCGAAGTGAGCAAACCTGAAGACGTAGCGACTAAAGGTAGTGTATCGACAGAGTTTAGATTCACTACTAGGAGCATGAAATCCAAGTCCGGTACGAAGAAGACCGAACCCAAAAAGAAAGTATTACCAAAGAAATCAACGCGAAAATCGGTTGCACGTACAAACGCAGAGAACAACGAATCTCCCAAGGTTGGCAGACTAAGATCCGCAGCATTCTCAAGCTGTTTTGGTAATTTCAACATAAGTAGAGTGCCGGCGACGATATACGAAAACGACGAGGACATAGTAAACGAGATTAAACCATCGTCTTCCCGTAAATCTAAAGAGAGTGGATCGCTGCAAACAAAACCAAGCCCTTTGTACGCAGAAGTAAGACACAGTCCTTCCATTCAGGACAACGGAAGGACTCGCAGCTCTAGGAACAAGTATAGTTCGTCTGTTTTTCAGGATGGCAAAGAGGCTTTGGTTACAACGGCGGCTGAACCTGTGAGAAAAATCGCTGTAAAGACATCGCGGGCCGTTAAAAGGTCGCTTAGCCCGACGGATGCAACCGAAAGTAACGATGCGAAAAAACGTAAGGAGAATGTCACTGAGAAAGCGTCTGTGGCTACTAAAGGTAGAAAAAGTACCAGAGGCGTTGCCGCTACTAGGAGCAATTCTGCGAATATTCTGGATTATATGTCGAGAAGAGATTCGCCGGTGTTGAACTCGGACAGCTCGCAACAGTCGGTTAGCAGTAGTCAAGAAAGTTACGGGTCTAAACAGTTGAAGCTAATGATCAGGAGATTGTCTTCCGATACTCCGATACCACCGCCCCTTATACCTACGAGATCAGCGAAAGAGGATGTTAGTGTCAATAGTGCCACAAGCAGTTCATCTAAAGCAGAGAATGAAAAAAGTGCAATTGTAGAGGAAAAAGTATACCCGACCAGAGGAAATAGAAGTAAGAGAGCAGTGAGAAAAAGTTACGTCGAGGATGACAGTTCGGAAATGGGAGAAGAGTCGCAGGAAGTAGAGATGATTATGAACTCTTGGGTGAACAAAGAGAATGTCAAGCAGGAAGAGACGAATGAAAGTACGAAAGGTGTTAGAGGAAGAGGCGCCAGGACTAGGTCAATGAATGTCTCGTTCGCAACGTCGACCCCTACTAAGATAAAGCATAAAATCTTATTCACTGGTATAACCAACGGTTACAGCAAGCTATTATCAAAATTGGGTACGTGTTCCTTCGTCTGTAAACATAAATTATGGTTTAATTTAAAAAAGTTAATTGTATTTCTGTTTGTGCTATAATTTTACGTCTACTCGTAGGATCATCTCAGGTGGAAGACCCAGCTAAATGTACTGTGTTGGTCACAGACAAGGTTCGAAGGACCGTCAAATTTCTGTGCGAAGACCAAGTAGAGGGAGGTATATAGTGTAGATTTCGATACTCCAACGCAAGTGATCGATACTGACCAACCTGTAAATGTAACAGAGAAAGGTAGTGTGAGTTTTGGAAAAAACGTAAGGAGAATTATCGAAATCTGCGCTAACTTTCTCTGCTACGTCTTCAGGTTCATTCGCTTCAATCAGCTGCGTTGGTGTATCAAAACTCACACTACCTTTCTCTGTTACATTTACAGGTTGATACGTATCATCGTCGCTGATCAAGTTCTCCAACAAATTCTGCGAGCTGCTTCGGTCAATTTCCGAGCACTCATCGTCGAAGTTCGTAGCTATCGACAACTCTAGGCAATCCTGCGAACCTCTTTGACCGTTCTCCAACTGTTCAGAATTGCCGGAGTTTTCATCCTTCGCGGCTACAGCTTGTTCAGGCCGATCGACCGCATTGCTACATGATTCCTCCTCTTTAATCTCACTCTTTCCTACTTCCATAGAAACGTCTGCCTTTAATTTTGCCTCTTCCGTTTGTCCCTGTTCAACAGCGCTTGCTCCTTTATCGCTTTCGACCAAAGCGTTCTGCACTTCGGTCTTCCTCAGCGTGTTCAGATCATCGATATCTACATCATGTTGCGTTTCTACATCATGGATGTCTGTTACAAAATGCTGGGTGTCCACGTCCTCCTCGTGTTGCGTCTCCATGTTATGGATATCGGCCTGATCGCGAGACTGCTTGGCAGCAAGGAAGCTGTCCAAGCAGATCTTTTGAGTTTCAACGTCGTGGATGTCGTCGGACAAATTGCTCTGAGATTCAAATGAATTTTGCGTCTCCATATCATGAATACTGACCCCCTTTTCACCCAAGTTCTCCTTCCCCAGTGCTGAAGAGCCTCTGGAGTCGTTCATACTGTTGTCGCTGGAAGAGTCTAGAAGATAATTCTTGCGGCTGCTGGCAGAACTTCTCACTGGTAGCGATGGTCGTCGGAATATGGAGTCTCCTTTCTCTGCTTGGGTTCCTGGGATTATAGAGACGTTCTCCTCCGATGTCGATGAAAGGTTCTGAGCAAGATCATGTAATAGGATTAAAAGACTGTTCCAAAATTTATTATTTCTGGATTTAACTGGTTTTAGATGATGATTACCATCGATGTATCCGGCGTTACTGGGATAATCATATTCTCAGTCCCCGAGTGACTTATCACAAGAGTTTCTGGTATCAACAACTCGTCCTTTGCACCAAGCACTGAGTAAATGGCCCGTACCATGCCGAATTCGACGACGCTTCCTCCTTTTAGCTCGTAATATCGACCGGACATTAAAACAGACTGCAAACGAAATTATATTATTGTTTCCGGTTGATGAATCGAAACCAAAATTTAGATTATTTCGATGTCAGGAGGACTCATTTACTAGGTAATGTGTACTGTCGTAATTGCTATTGCGCAGAGTATGGATAAACAAAGTGAAGGTTGCGATTTTTAAGTACTTTATCTGTGGCTATAATGAAATGTTCGATTTTAGAATGCAAATGTTGTTATAAAACGTTTTGATCAAGAAAATTGAAATTCATTGGCAGAACACCTTGATTGCAGTGATGGTTATTTTTATGAATAAATCTATTTTAGAAAGTTGCGTTTGTTTAACGTTACTGTTTAACATCGGACGTTTCGTATGTAACGATCTAATAACAAAGACTTATGGAACCTGTTTCGTTAGTATAACCATAAATTCAGACGAACATTGCTGGTATTTTAACAAATATACTTTTATTATAGATTATTCCCTGCGAGTTGATAAATAAAAATTGATTTTCCCCATCCAACGCTGTTTTATGTAGAAAATACATCACAAATTTTTAATCAAGCCCTCACCGTGCTATACTTTCTATAATTTATACTTAAATATAAATAACATTTCATTACACTGTCGAGCTTCGTCTTGTTTGAAGAATTCAAGTCGCAAATCCATGTTTTGTTGCTGTTCACTTCGATGTCTGCGTGCTTCTTGGACACTGTCTGCAAAAGAAATTGATCGTAGCATCACGATTTCTGGTAATTGAACATGCACTTAAATATTAATTGTTTAATTCTTCAAACAAAGTTTCGGGCGCAAGGAATAAATAATATAATCGAATAAGTTTTTTAGAATTATTATCTAAAATATAATTTTGAAGGTTCAGTTATAATGGGTTTTCAATGTTTATATTGGAAATAAATTCTATATTTCAAATTCACCGCGTCCACTAAACAGTCTTCGCGCCCTCTTTCTATTCTTTTGAACACTCTTTTGTTTTTCTCACTATTCACTCTTCTACCTTCTTTTCTCTCCATCTTGAACGACCATTGTGTGTATAATAAAGTGTGCAATATTATTCTACAAGTCTGTATTTATTTAAAGTAAGACTGATTCTGATCCCGGCTGAATATCCTGAATAACAAATTCTAACAGTTTACCGAATACTATATCTATTATCACATTCTGTTATCATTGTGTTACGAACGGAATGAACTTTGAAGGACCTTTTTGATACGGTCACGAAAACATCAATAAAATGATAGAATACAAAATTAATAAAAAGTTTTATCTTAAAAAAGAACTTCTGATTCAGCACGTTTGAAATTGTTAAATTCTTAACTCACGCTCGAAATTCTTTTTTCAAAAGTGAATTTCCACAATCATTAAAGGCTTGTGCTCTCTTCTCTTGCGAGAATTCTTCCATAAAGATTTATGGAAAAACTCATTGACTATCCAACGTTTTTTCAGCCCCCTCACCGAATACCCCCATGGATCGGCGAAATTTCTGCAACGAAATTCAGCTCCCCATGCTTGCAATACACTCAAAGGGCTGACGCCAAGAACGAGAAGGTAATAGGCTCCGAAGATTGTCTGTATCTAAACGTCTATGTGCCAGAACGCGACTAAGCGGCCGCGAAGCCCATGCCAGTCCTCTTTTGGATTCATGGGGGAGCCTTCATGTATGGTAATGGAATGGACATGGGTGCTAAATTCCTCATGGACCAGGATGTAGTATTTATCGTCTGGGAATACTAGGTACTCAAATATACTAATCGCTAGACTGTGTCTAAATCCGCAGTCTACCATCGTAATTTCTTCCGTCTCCAACGATTTTAAATTAAATCCGCTGATAGACGTAAACTTTTCCTCGTAGGTTTCCTCAGCACAGAAGATGAAATAGTCCCTGGCAATATGGGACTGAAGGATCAGAGCATGGCTTTGAGATGGGTTTCAGAGAATATCGAATGGTTCGGCGGTGATCCAAAGAAACTGACTTTGGCGGGCTTAAGTGCTGGTGGTGCGAGTGTCCACTATCAGTATTTATCGCCTATGAGTGCTGGCCTCTTCCAAGGTAAGTCACTGAATCAACAACTAAATAGATGTGAAATTTTTCCGAGGTTCAAAAAATCCTTTGCCATATTGCAGCTGGTATCTCCGTTAGCGGTACATCTTTCAACTCTTGGACACAGACTGAAAACGCCTTAGAGAAAGCCCAGAAAGTTGCTGCCCTCATGGGTTGCCCACAGCTAACAACAGGGACATAATACGTTGCTTGAGATTCCGTCCATCTCGGTCTCTGGTTGCATGTACTCAAGAGTTTCAGGTGAGCACTCTCTTTTTTGTACCAAAATTTGCTATTTTAAACATATTTGTTCGACTCTAGAAATTTTATTTCAACCCGTTCACGCCATTTGGACCAGTTGTTGAAAAAGCTGGAGACGAACCGTTCATCGACCGCCCTCCTATCGAAATTGTAAACAGCGGAGACATGCAAGATGTTCCTTGGCTCACTAGCGTGACCAGCGAAGAGGGATTGTACCCGGTTGCAGGTAAAAATAAGTTGCAAAAATCTAACGTATCTGCACCTTAAGCTTGGACTTCTTTTTAACGAATCGGGTTTACAGAATTCATTGCCATACCAGAAGCTCTGAAAGCATTGGACGATAACTGGGACCTTCTCGCTCCTCATTTCCTGGATTATAATTACACTTTGCCTAAGGAGAAGCACGTCGAGGTTGCCAGGCTGATCAAACAACACTATTTTGGAACAAAGAAGATAGACGAGACAACGACGAAACCCTTAGTACAAATGGCTGGAGACAGATTCTTCGTTGTCGGCAGCGAGAAAGCTGCCAGAATGCAGGCAAAAGTTAATAAGGAACCTGTATGGTATTATTATTATACTTACAGAGGTGCAACAAGTTTGAGCGACGCTATGAGTGGAACTCGCAACAACTATGGTATGTTATTTGTATAGAGATTACAATATGGGAGAAAGAAGTAAAATGTATCGAATCATCTGTGCACTCAATACCTGGACTCCACCACAACACCGCGTGACCTCGAGATACAACAACTTATGATAGACTTATGGGTATCGTTTGCAAATAACAGGTAAGTCCATGTAATAAATTGTATGATGGTTATGGGTAGAGAGCAGATCTTTATGCAGTGGATCTTTACTATTTTATATATAAATTACACCTACTCATTTTCATCATGAACATTTTTCTGAGATACAGAGTTCCTGACATGGGTGGAGTAAAGTGGCCTAGACTAAATCCTAACAAAAAATCACTGGAATATTTGCACATCGCTGGACCAGACAAAATTTCCATGGACAGTAATGCTAACTTTGGACAGAAAGACTTTTGGAGTTCTATCGATTTTAATGAAAACAAATTAAGAAATACTCAGAGTAGGCAAACTCAAAGGGAGGAATTATAAAAATCTTTTATATTTTATATTCTAAAAATAATGTTACTATTAATATAACTGAACTAAGAAATTATTCGAGTATAATAAACTGTGGAGCGACACTACTTTTATATATCCTCTATTTATTATAATAAACCCGATAAATTCTGATATACTCTCGCTATAACAATAAAATACATTTATATTAAAAGTGCTAGTACGATAGAAGGATAAATATTGAAAAACTTAATTGATTGTTTAGTATGATATCGCACTAAGGGTTCCTACCAATTTTGTTAATTCCCTACTCGATTGTATAGGTGATAGAGCCAGTTTGGCGATAACGCTGCACCGAGAAGAGAGGAGAGGGGGGAGGAGGTCGAATGCAAAGTACATACCAGTAGCAAGAAAAAAGAAGAAAGAATTCGGTTACACATGATTAACAAAATTTACGACATACGTGCCAGCGAAGTTATTCTTGAGAATGCTGTTTCCTGTCTGTGATATTAATTTAGGATTGCATAATGCAGTTGTTCTTCGAGAACTTCGTCGACAGTCCCAATAGCGTTCGCAAGCGTCATAAATCCCAGATTTCTCCAAGTGCTCCAAAATATGAGGTCTGAAGGTCGGAAGGTCTGTACCATCACGGTACACGCGTCGGGCCTGATGGAAAAATGTTAGCATCGCATTGGTATTTTAAACAATAGAGTAAACCATACAGTTTTTCTTTCTTTTCCACTCGCTATCATTTTCTATGTTCTACAGTTATTTCATACCGTCAATAAAACCACAAAATACAGTTGAAATTATATCGTATTTGGTGTAATTTGAATAAGAAAAATAATGAAAAATAAACAATTCTATCATTGACATTACATTGTGAGAACTCGTGAGCCTGTAAACGGTGCCGGCGACACGCTTGGGCCACACGAACCGTATTTCATTCTGTCCTTCTCTATGTTCGCGCTCTCGATTGAAGTCTCGGCGCGGTAGACGCAGTGTCCCTACACCATCGCCTTCCGTGCAGAACACGGCTCTTGTGGACACCGATTGAAGAATTACTGTATGTAAATATATTGAAATATTTCGAAGGTAATTTCAACGGCGCGGGGCCGGTTGGTGCCGAGGCGCTGAAGACTTTTTGAACGTTTTTGTTTTACCTACGCCACATACGATCAAACTCGGAGTATTTTCATGTTCTTGAAGGTATCTGGCTTTGGGGTTAGAAAAAAACACAACAATTTGGAGGAACCGTTTTTGAAAATGTCGCTCGGCAGCGAACATGTTAAGACATCTAAGTATATTCGCGGCATTACAATGACGATTGCCGTTGAAAACAGGGATGGGAAGAAATTTACTGATCTTGTACTCTAGATTGTACTATAGAGCAAATGCAGTGCGCTTATTTGTCGCCGTACTTATCTAAGTCAACATTAGCATCGCCCAAGGATCGAAAAAGTACGCGATAAATAAAGCAGACCGGTCCGAGTTGCTTCAGTTTGATCCAAGATGACGAGAGCGTGGCTTCTCGTGGTCCTCCTCGGATGTTTCACCTTCGGATGGACTTTGGAGACCGCGCCGAAAGTTAAAACACCCTTAGGCTGCATCAAGGGCTACTGTAAGCTATCTGCCAATGGAAGACAATATCAAGCCTACGAGGGAATTCCTTACGCTTTGCCACCGATCGGAAAACTTCGATTCAAAGTAAGCAGATCAATTACACTGTCCAACACCAAATTTGATTTCAATATACTGTTGGGTCCTTCTTATAGAGTTTTTTACGCTGATTCCGAATCTGGTTTTAATTTTTTTCCTATACGTCCAGTTTTTGAGAAAATGGAGTTTTAAAAAAAGACATATTTTTCAACTTTAAACAAATATTGCGATGTTATTATAAAAGATATTGAATTGTTGTTTACAGCAAAAGATTCTGTAGACTTTCCCGAATACAGTGATATCCAATATTAATACATTATGATTGTTTAAACATGTTTAAACAATGATTAAAGACGGAGATGCACCACTTTTGCACCAATTTTTGCGGATATTTTCGAATTTATCTCAAAAAATAAGGGTCCAGCGAAAAATTGAACTATACCACGCGAAAGAGCAGACTTTTATCTTGAGAAACCCCCCTGTGAAGTTTGCATGGTCGACGTTTTTACCGAACCAGAAAGCAAAATATCTTCGCCCGACATGCGTTGACGCCAGTGGTGCTCTTCCACTAGCGCGGTCGTTCGTCGGGATACGGCGCGGCGCGCTGCGATGAAACGGCGCGTGGCTATAAGCGCGCAATTATGTCAGCTTACTTAAATGTAATATTTTATTAAATGTTATATTATTGTTATTTATTATTTATTAGTATATTTATACTGTATAAATTATTTTTGTATTTTTTAATGTTAGTCTCTCGTTTATAGTATATTTAATACAAAAAATACCTTTTGTAACAAAAAAATAATTTATTCACACACTACACTATTACACTATTTACAATGCTAATATATATGTGTACACTATTCAGATATAATACATTATATCGATTTAATATGGAGCAAACTATTTTAATTATGTATTTAAGTCAATAAAAATAGTCCCGTTAATATTGAGTTTGGACTTATTTTACTCGGAAGAATCTCGAGTGTTCATTGGCACTATAATTACAATACATAGATAAGACGACAATTACTGAAAATAAAATTTTTCAGTCACCGCATTGCAGACTTTCCTTACATTGTATGTATTCCGTTGTCCGTAGACCGTCATTTATTTCAAAATATGTATCGTGTTGGTTCTTAAGAAAACTGATGCCAGAGTTCAGTTTCGGCTTTGTGTTTGTTGAAATCAGTCTTGTCAAGCATTTCAAATCTGCATTGCTACGTATAAAACATCATAAAAAACATTTATAGTTAGTTATAGTATTTTAGTTGTTCTGTATATAATATATGTATTTTAGTAGTGTATTATATCTGAATAGTGTACACATATATATTAGCATTGTAAATAGTGTAATAGTGTAGTGTGTGAATAAATTATTTTTTTGTTACAAAAGGTATTTTTTGTATTAAATATACTATAAACGAGAGACTAACATTAAAAAATACATAAAATAATTTATACAGAATAAATATACTAATAAATAATAAATAACAATAATATAACATTTAATAAAATATTACATTTAAGTAAGCTGACATAATTGGGCGCTTATAGCCACGCGCCGTTTCATCGCAGCGCGCCGCGCCGTATCCCGACGAACGACCGCGCTAGTGGAAGAGCACCACTGGCGTCAACGCATGTCGGGCGAAGATATTTTGCTTTCTGGTTCGGTAAAAACGTCGACCATGCAAACTTCACAGGGGGGTTTCTCAAGATAAAAGTCTGCTCTTTCGCGTGGTATAGTTCAATTTTTCGCTGGACCCTTATTTTTTGAGATAAATTCGAAAATATCCGCAAAAATTGGTGCAAAAGTGGTGCATCTCCGTCTTTAATCATTGTTTAAACATGTTTAAACAATCATAATGTATTAATATTGGATATCACTGTATTCGGGAAAGTCTACAGAATCGTTTGCTGTAAACAACAATTCAATATCTTTTATAATAACATCACAATATTTGTTTAAAGTTGAAAAATATGTTTTTTTTTCAAAGCCATGATTTTCAAAAACTGGACGTATAGGAAAAAAATTAAAACCAGATTCGGAATCAGCGCAAAAAACTCTATAAGAAGGACCCAACAGTATATTGAAATCACAAAAAAAGTTGAAATTTGTTGGACAGTGTTATTAACCGCTTGAATATTTAAACTGACCATGGGATAGTCTAAAGATCGTTTAAATGAATCTATACTTCGTCTACCGACAGTTACCTAACTGTTTCACAAGCTCTCAACCGGGGATAACGAGTTAACATGTTTATCGGTAACATTTCAATAGTCTATTTCAATTAGAAGATCAACGATTAAGAATTGCTCGATAAATTTTATCTTTTATCAAAGTTTAAATTTTATCAAAGAAACTGACTTTGGTGGGCTTTAGTGCTGGTGGTGCGAGTGTCCACTATCATTATTTATCGCCTATGAGTGCTGGCCTCTTCCAAGGTAAATCACTGAATCAACGACTAAATAGATCTGAAATTTTTCCTTGGTTCAAAAACTCCTTTGCCATATTGCAGCCGGTATCTCCGTTAGCGGTACATCTTTCAACTCTTGGCCACAGACTGAAAACGCCTTAGGAAAAGCCCAGGAAGTTGCTGCCCTCATGGGTTGCCCCACAGCTAACAAGATGGAGATGATACATTGCTTGAGATTCCAACCATCTCGGTCTCTGGTTGCATCTACTAAGGAGTTCCAGGTGAGTGCTCTCGATTTTGTACTAAAATTTGCTATTTTAAACATATTTGTTCGACTCTAGAAATTTTATTTCAACCCGTTCACGCCATTTGGACCAGTTGTTGAAAAAGCTGGAGACGAACCGTTCATCGACCGCCCTCCTATCGAAATTGTAAACTGCGGAGACGTGCAAGATGTTTCTTGGCTCACTAGTGTGACCAGCGAAGAGGGATTGTACCCGGTTGCAGGTAAAAATAAGTTGCAAGAATCTAACGTATCTATACCTTAGTACGCGGTTATAGTGGAGGATCGAAGATAGCGTAGCATCAAGGAGAGCTGTACGGTGCGTGTTTATAGTGGAGCGGCGGAGTCTGGGACGGAACTAATAACAGTATATATAGATATAAAACGGTAGACGGTTGGAAAAAAAACTGTTTACCCGACCAGGATTCGAACCTCGGTCTACCGCTTGGTAGTCCAACTCTTTAGCTGATTGGCCCACCGACGATCTTATAAAACCGTCGAAAATTTTGGTATATGTATCGCAAAGAATGACTCTCGTAGCTTTTGGCGCGATAGGCACACGCACGCAAAAACTGCAGCGACACCAACGCCGCCTGACATTCGGGATACGCAACTTACTGGTTAAACTATTCCCATTACAGCTTGGACTAGTGATGGGCACCATCGACTAAAAACTATCGACTAAATCGATAGTATTCAACTACTATTTTCAGTCGACTGATTTTTTAAACTATCGACTGAATTTAGTAGTGGTGGGGTTACTATTTTCAGTCGACTGTTTACACGTCGCCATCTTGAAATTTCAAATGTCAGTGTCAGACGATGAAACGAAAAGGTTAGAAATACATAATTATGACAGGACGTGCAAATATGCAAGTAATGAAATATGTAATAGATACTTCAATACTTTAATTCATATTGGATGTTAAAATCTTATTGCTATTTATGCAATATAAACTATATATGCGATATAAATAAATTGTGTACATTTATATTTATAACATAGTGTATGAATTTATTATTAAATAAAGACAAAATCATTCAATCACGAAATTTAATATCTCTGTACTGTCCCATACTGTCCTACTATTCATTTAACTAGCGAACATCGAGAATAAGAGTAAATACGAGAATAACCTGTAAACGACTGAAAACTATCGACTAAATTCAGTTACTGAATCAGTCGCTTAAAACTATCGAGCTATTGGTTGAATTTTAACGGCGGGTGTTTTGAATAAATTTTATAAGATTTACTATCAAATACATTCACTCATTAGCGATATCGAATTATTAAAAATTATTTTTATTATTATTAATTATTTAATTATTGTCTGGTATATTTACCCCAATTTACTCTTACTGTGCCTATAATACTGAGTGAGCACTGCAGTACAATGCTGTAAGAGTGAGTGAGAAATGAGATCTATACGTAGGCATAGACTATAGCCCGCAATCTAGACGTATAACCACTAAAACGAAATTTCAGTCGACTAAAAACTATCGACTAAATATTCGATAGTATGTACCCTGATAACCAAATTCTCGATTTTTGCCTGGGATTCTCCGCGCGTATTAGTAGCTATTTTTGCCGTCTAATAGCGGAGGGCAATAGCAGAAGGCAAATTGAAGGCAGCCAGCCGGCCGAAGCTGAATTTGTTTAAGAGGGCAGTACCGTCGCGTCTACTGATCTGATTGGCTAATATCGTTTTACAGGGCCGCATCGTCGGTGAGGGTAGTTCGCACTGATGTGGCAGATGTCAGCAGCGAAGTAATCGAGCGCACGAGGAAGAAGATCGATCGACACCAATCGATACGATCAGCGTGTCGTTCGGAATAACGCATACGGTCGTGCGCAGGCGCGGCAGCTCCCCACTACGCACAGATGCACATTTTGTGCACATGCAAATTTTACTTATTCTCATATTTATGTTATTTTTCTTAGACTGCGGATCTTTATGCGAAATAAAAATTGTCTGCATAGATTGCAAGAGATGGAAACTATAAAAATTGCATTGCCATACCATTTTCTCTACAGTTCAATTTCAATTCATTACATTTCGAAATTTATTGAAATGTGTTTATGGAAAAAAAGT
Source organism: Lasioglossum baleicum (assembly GCF_051020765.1). Lineage (NCBI taxonomy): Eukaryota > Metazoa > Arthropoda > Insecta > Hymenoptera > Halictidae > Lasioglossum > Lasioglossum baleicum. The sequence continues at coordinate 18,344,873 of NC_134936.1, forward strand.
GTCGTTCGACGGAAAAGAAAATTTATATTTTTTTTATGACTACTATACACTTATTTTAATGTTTAAATATTAATAATTTTAAATTCAGACTACTCAATATCAGAAGGGATAATAAATGAATGAAGTAGGAAATAATAAATATTATATTTTTTCATTTAGTTTGATTATTTTTCTTTATTAGTCAACTATTAGTCAAATTTTTACAAACCTTGACTTGCGCGAACACAGAAGATGATTTGCAGGACAAATCTGATAAACAGGTTCTGGATGATCAGCTTTTCTTCGTAACTCCTCCCGTGAATCGCTCGAGTACAGTGCTGCTCTCACCGCATTTCTTCTTGGTTGAAAATGGTTGAAAAGAGGATTGTCTTATTATACAGACCTGCACAGACCTGGGCGACGCTGGCTCGAAAAATACATGTTGCTGTTGCTGCTTCTCACCAAAGAGGACTGAAGAGGACTAATCCCAACTAATCCTGACTAATCCTCTTTGCTTCTCACCTTCTCTTGCTCAGTAACACTCAATTACACTCAGTAAGACAGTTCCAGTCCCCACGTCATCCACTCCGACAAAGGAGTTGCAGGCTGCAACAGGCTGCAAATGGCTGCAACTTGCAGCAACATGTGTTTTTCGAGCCAGCGTCGCCCAGATCTGTTATATATTCGCCAATCACATCATCACATCAGTACGACTCGACGGTACTGCCCTCTTAAACAAATTCAGCTTCGGCCGGCTGGCTGCCTTCAATTTGCCTTCAATTTGCCTTCAATTTGCCTTCTGCTATTGCCCTCCGCTATTAGACGGCAAAAATAGCTACTAATACGCGCGGAGAATCCCAGGCAAAAATCGAGTTAATCCCACCTTGAGCAACTCGAACAATAGCGCAGCTCGGAACGGGCCAATTCTTAGCTCTAGGTAGGATTATCCCTCGGCAGGCCTGGTTATCAGGGTAGTAACTAAATAGTAATTAGTCGATAGTTGAATTTAGTCGATAATGCCCATCACTAGTACTGGGTATGTACATGTACATGGCGCACCCGCTGATCCCCCTCACCCCCCATATAAGCCAAGCGTAGGCACTGTCGATGAGCATAGCTTATACATCTTTCGAGAACGTGACGTCACACCGTCTTTATCTTTTCCGAGGGCCAAATTATCTGCGCCGGGTCTATAGCAGTGTGCCCAGATTCCACGTTTTTTTTCGCGCATGCGCGTCAAACCAGTAACGTAGCTATGTTGCGGCCGATGCGATGATGTAGCAGAGCCCTGAGGCAGCTACAGTCAGCGGCGGTAATAAGTGGACACGCTTAAAAATCGCATAACTTTTTAGAAATTGGTCCAAAGGACTTGAATTTTTTTAAGATGTTAGACCGACTAGTTCGCTAGAGAATAAGTAAACTAAAATTTATTACGATTGCAATTGGTAGGAATTATACAAAATTTTAAAATATGATGTTTTGCCAACTTTTTTATCTGGGCCTGTAACGATAACTTAAAAAATGTGTTTTATAGATTTCGGTAGCTGTCATTGTGTCTGCCAAATAAAATATTTTGTTGTTTATTATTTATCTTGCTTAATTATTTTAGCACTCCTTCCCTCTTCCCCATCCTCTAAATACAATAGAATAAGTCGGAATTATATTATTATCTGAATATATATATATATATATATATATATATATATATATATATTATATTTCAATATTTCATATGTATATACGAATATATATACAAATACACTTGTCATTCATTCGTTTTTCATAATCAGTTCCATTCGGCATGGCGCTCAAGGTGCCACATTTCCTCGCGAAGCGTACTTTACTGAGGCTGAAAAGTCGCGTATGCGCGAAAAAAAACGTGGAATCTGGGCACACTGGTCTATAGGTATATATGGTCTAAGATCGACACAGAGCATGCTATATGTATAGAGAACTCTTTGTATGTAAACAGCTAACCGAGCAACATAACTTTGTTGTCGGAACGTGACATTCAACGCGATTACGCGAGACGCTATTCACGTGTTTCAAGAGTCACTTGTTTACGTACCGAAAGAAACGGCAGAAACATCAAGAAACATCTCCTCGCGAAGGTCACGATAACGGTTGAATCAACCAAGACACGATCGTGGCTTCGTCGATATTTTCACAACGAGGTACCGCACAGATATCATGAACATTTACAATAATGACGCGAATTTTTGTATAGACAGAATCATACCTGTTGGCGCATGCATAGCTGGAACGAGCGCAAATAGAAGGATAGAAGCTATCTGGAAAACAGTTGTTAATTTGGATACACAGCTTCTTTGAACAGCTCTCCAGACGTGCTGCACTGTTATTTCTTTCCTTATCGAGACGTCGGTTGGGTTACCGTTTTTTTTCTCTTTCAAATAAAATCAACTGCGTAGACGCGGGAAGTATTCCGCGATTCAAATGTTTCTGATTGGCGCTGCGCAACACGGGCTCTCACGCGACACAAAAGCGTGCACGGGGACGAGACTAGAAACGAGACCTAAACCGACACAACATTTCGCCCGAACTTCTGCATCGGCACTGATCTGATCGGCACTGATACTGATCAGTGAATTGTTGTTGATTCCGAACTGTACAACGTGCTCGCGACGCGTCGTACCGTTCGAAAAACCATTAGGGGTCACCTGTAACAGGTAATTGCAAAACAGCATCAGCCAATGATCCCACGGTAAACGAACAACACGATATAGAGAAATTGGCCAATGAACGAGTTCCGTTTGTACTGTAAAACTCGCGGTAAAATTTAAAAAGATCGTGTCGGCCACCGAATACGTTGTTAATCGAACTCAACTGTACATATTCTCTGCTAATTCTTCTTCTTCATGCGGCGTTCTTCCTGACAACCAAAGATTTAGGTCCTGACGCTCCTACTTCCTACTCCTACGTCTCTGGTCGCCCGGTGAACTGCAACGCAGTGTCTTAGATTGAAAAATACTAAACTACGATAAACAGAAAGAGTAACACGGCACTTAAGAAATACACTATTTTAATATGGACAATAATTAAAAGATACAAATATACTGGTACATACATATATTCATCTTACAATTAGTTACATGCTTTAAATTACAGATAATACAGATAAAGTACGAAGTTTTGTGTAATAAAATATCACAGAAGGCACGTTTTTCTTTACAACGCATTGTTTTTAAACGCCACAATTATTCGTGTCTGATAATGATTTGTTTTCATACTTTATTCTTAATCTAGCTGATCCTGTACGGGCATCTCGTTAAATGTTGTGATGACAAATCGTTTGGTGAAGGATGGTAATGAACTTAACGATACTTTGCCCTCCGTAGGATAACGGCCGGAAGATCCTCAGCAACTCGTATGAACATCTTGCGACATTTTGGCAATCAGTGCTTTCGCTTTTACGGTCCACGATTTTGTGTAGACGCTCCTCCTTTGAAAAGAGCTTACGCTTGTCATGTGGCCAATTACTAATGAAACTGTTTGGCTTCCTTATGATAATGCATACTGTAATAAGGAGGACAAAACAGTTTCATTTACAGTCGATCATCTTCGTCTGGATCTTAAACTGCGAGTACTCGTCGATACTGACGGCGTGCTTGGAATCTGGAAGCATTCAAAATAATAATTTATGCATTGATCAAGCCCACTACAATAATACATACAAATTTATACAACATATTACCTCGATTGGTTCAATGTCTTGAAGAGATTCATCTTCTGTCTCATATAATTTCTTTTTACGGATGTTCTTTCTTCTCTCTGAATGTGTCTCCGAGGGAGGGGAGGTGCCAACACAGCACATTTACTACTTCGTCTAAAATTAGGTAATAACGTTCTTCAATATATATCTAGTTTTATTAAAACTGTTATTATTATTATTAAATTAAACTATTGGAAAATATTGACAAAAAGGGATCCAGTTCGAATGACCTGAATGCCCTATGTGATCTTGTATTAATGATGTATTCGACTACAGGTGAGAGAAAATTTAAGGAATGGATCTTTATGCATTTATGGCTTATAAAAATTATCAAAAAATGCTAGAGTACCACATTCAACAGAATTTAGTAAGAGTTTTATTTATTTTGGATCTAATGCTATTACCGATCTCATGTGGTATTACATTCTTAAAATTTGACTATACATATAATCATTGCATCAAAATCATTTATGTGACCACTGACCATAGTCAAAAATTTAAAATTGCATAAAAATTCGCAGTGTAATGATAATATATAACGAAAATGAAGGATAAAAAATTGCAATTTTGGCTTCGTTATTTAGTTATTAACAATTAAAAATCCGCCTAAAATGCGGCAACGCGACCAACAGAAGTGTACGTTGCGTATGTCATAGAGGCGCGCGACAGTCACGTATCAAGTGACAGATGCATGCATATCTTGGTTCTCGTTTGGGGCCTCAGCGAGGTGAAAATATTTAACAAATTAATCGTTGCACAACATTGATCCTACCTACTCTTCAAAATCCACGTTTTAGGCGGATGTTTAATTGTTAATACTAAATAACGAAGCCGAAATCGCTATTTTTTATTATTCATTTTCGTCTTATATTACCATGGAGAACCACCCCTTAAATTTTCTCCCACCTGTAGTCGAACACCCGTATAATGGTTATGTTCTTACTTGGTCTCTGAAGATGTAAGCTCAATTACTGACACATCAGTTGGTGTAGGAGAATATTTTCTTGGTGGACGCCTTATTCTACGTTCTTTTGATATCGCTTCTTCTTCAGACGTATTTTCACAGTAGACTTTCTCTTTGGATTGATGCCTTGTTGCCTGAGAAAGAAGAATGATTAAATAGAATTGTATTCATAAGCCATTGACTTCAATAAACAATTTTGTAAGTAAATACCGTTCGTTTCTTTTTCTCCAATTCTTCTTGTTGATTCTTTACGAGTGTCTCATATTTTGTAACCATCTCATCTCTGTTCTTCATAAATGCTTCCATTTCTCGCTCTTTCTCAATCAAACTGTTCTTCAGTTCTTGATTCATGTTTCGTAACCTCTCATTTTCTGCCTGTCTCTCTTCAGCACTCTGTTGAAGGAGCTCCATAATCTTGGCATTCTGTTCGGAGGTTTTAATGCGTGTTTCTAAGTCTTCAACATATTCTTCTTTTTGAGAAAGCTTCTCTTTTGTCTCTGTCAATTCTCTGATCGTATTCTTCATCTCTGCCTCCATAAGCTTGTCACTTCTGTCATCAGCATCGTTTCTTTGAATCATGAACTTTATTTCTAGAATCATGACGAAGTTTTATTTCTTTCTATTACATAAATAACATTTGCAACGATTTAGTCAACAACAAATATATATCTGACCTTGTTGTAGAGACTTGATCTCAATATCTTTCTCCTGTTTTACATCCTTCGCGCTTTCCAAACGATCCTCGAATTCTAAAAGTTTATCATTGTTTTCATCTAGCAACTTTTGCAGATGTTCTTTTTCATCTTGACACATTTCTAAATTTTTGTTCAGCTCTTCAATTTGTTGCTTCAGCTCCGTTACGGTATCGAGACTCTCCTGCAAAGTTTCAAGAAATTTATATTACGCTAGCGATAAAAACAAACAAAAAATTCAAATTCCATAGAGAAGAACATTGACATTAAATGAAAAACAACTTATAAAAGTGATAAGATAGTTTCCAAAAATATTGTAATCATTTTTCACGTAATTTTAACATTAAATGTCTACAAGCTTTTTATGTGTAGTACTTTATCCAAATACCTTTGTCTTAATATCACTTTCCTTAACATGCTCATCAAACTCGGCTTGCAAAGTATTTAATTTCTGTAATTATAAAATAAATTTTACAGACGTTACGCTGGTGAGTGTAGCGCGCGGGCGCGTTGGAAAACAACGTAGGGACAATAGCAGGCTATGGTGGGAGTATGGTTTAGTACCACAGCCTTGGCATCAGTGGACGATACCATCAGCGACTCGGTACTGCTCGACTGATCGTCATTTCTGCCGAGAAGGTTGTGGTCGCGAATGCTGCTTTGGATGTTGTTCGAACGCACCAGCCGCGACCGTAACCTTTTCTTCTTCCTTATGTCCGAGGGTGTCGACGTTGTAGGCGCCATTACATCAAGCCTAATCTGAAAAATAGTCAAAACAAAAAAAAAAGATCAATTCATTTCGAAAAATTTCATACGCGCTATTCTACATGTGTGTATATATATATATATATATCAATTAATTATCTTTTTTCAACAAAGATAACAGACAGTAAATAGAGAATAAAATAACAACAAATTACACGTCTATCAAAGAAAACGTTGTCGTAGCCGTCGGCGTTAAGGTGAATATATCAAAAAATTACAACGCAAAACAGTTAAATATTAGACAGATGAACTTACCGCCTCGTATCTCTCTATCTGTTTCTCTTTCTCTCTGTCTGTCTCCCTATCTCTCTCTCTCTCAAAGAGAAAGTGTTTCTCTGTGTTTCACTCTCGTTCTCGCTCGTAATATGGTTCTCTCGGATCACACAAGTATCTGGAATCTGTAACAAAATACTCAAAATTAATAGGGAAATGAACTGTCAATGAACTGCTTTAAATCGTCCAATATCTTAAATGTAAAGATTTTATTAGAAATCTGTGTGTGTTAAAAAATTTACATGTATACGTTACTACGATTCTACATACTTTACATTTTTCCTTATTATGTGTTTTTATATCATCATATTTCATTCTTATTTTGGCTAATTCGTTCAAAATAGGGGCAGGATCAACAGATTCACCATAACAGCTTGTTTGAGTACTCTCTTCATTTGTAGTACTTTCAATAGTCTGACTACCCTTACTGTGAAGCTCATTTTCATTGGTTTGTTCTGGTTCAGGTTCCTCTGAAGTCCAGGTTTGTTTTTCTTTAGACTCAACATTCACTTGACATCCTATTTCTGCCGTTCCTGCTTCAATTCTCAGAAGAACGAGTCCCTCACTTTCAGCTTTAGTCTGCACGCTATTAATTTGCAAATTGCTTATTTGATCAGATATTTCCTTTAATTTGACTTTAGCTAAATCGAGTTCTTCTTTCAAATTCTCTATCTTGGTCGTACTTTGAGTTAATTTCTCTTTCAGAGCTGAATTCTCAGTTTCTATCGATATTAGTTTTTCCTTCATTTCAGGATCAAAATCTAAAATTCCGATTCAATTAGTAATTAACTGTATGGTAACCATTGTAACCAAACAGTGTAAATCACAACCTTATACCTACCTATGGCTGAATGATCGTTATCGATTTCAGTTGACTTATCTAACGATTTCACTTCGTGATCGATACAAATTTCTATTTTAGGTGTGATTTCTTGATACGTGTCATCTTTCGGGCACTCATAACATTGTTCCAGAACCTATTACATAAGAATTAGTAATGTATGTTACAATTTGTAAACTTGTTTGTATGTTGTGTTAAGTTAAAATATATTTTGCATACCTCCTTTTTACATTCCAAGTCTTCTATGGACTTTTCAATTGAAGCTAATTTTTTCAGTGTTTGTACTTCACCTAAAAGTTCCAATTTATCACTTTCTAAATTCTTTATTTGCTCCAGCGTATCTTGCATTTTGCACTCATAATCCAGCAACTTCTTATTTTGATTTTCTAATTTTTCTTCCAGCACGACCACTTGTTCAGTTTTCTTCGTTAAACAAATCTTCAAATTTGTAAGATCAGTTTTCAAATCATCTAATGCCTCTTGATTTTCCAGTAACTCTTCTTCTTGCTCTTTAATAATATACTCTGTCTCCCTTTCCTTCGTAGTGACAGAGATATATTCGTCCTTAGCTTCGTTTAAGAATACTTTTAATTTCTGAAAAAATACCATTATAATACAGGAAAAGAATATGCATATAGAATGCTACCATCATAAATAACATTGAATAATTATAGATAATTTTAAACACACCCCTTCACTTGTTCTTGTTTAGCAAACAATTGAGATTGTAATTCTTCTACGTAACATGCTGTTTCTTTATCAGTGCAAAGATCTTCTTGAGCTGCATGCAATAATTCCTTCATATTGTGTGAATCCTTTCTTATTAAGTCCAGTTCGAAAGTTAGTTTATTTTTTTCAACTCTTAAAGCCTGATTGGACTGATTGAGTTCCTTCATTTTACTTTTCAGCCGCACAAGCTTCGATGTTAAATGTGAGTTTTGAATCTCTAATTCATCAACGTCTTTTCTATCATCAGCGTTGTCATCCATAATAGATGAACGTTTTCTTTTATTACAGTTAAGTTGCTGCAATTTTTGTTTATAGAAATCTTCAATCTGTTTCACAGACCATTGAAGAGTGTCTGCATCTTGTTCCTCCACATCATGTATATGATTCCTATATTATAATTAATGGCATACATTTTAAAATATAATAATTACAATGGTGATATGTATATAAATATATATATATATATAACATAACATATATATATATATATGCAAATATATATTCATATAAATGTATTCAATGTCGGTACAATTTCTCAATGAATAGATTTCTTAGATTTCCTCGATTTTGCATCGTTTATTGAAATTTGTATTTCGATTTTTAGGTTAGATATTTTTCGAAAGAAATGTATTTACTTACGTTCTCCTCTGTTGTTGATTCCGAACTGTACAACGTGCTCGCGACGCGTCGTACCGTTCGAAAAACCATTAGGGGTCACCTGTAACAGGTAATTGCAAAACAGCATCAGCCAATGATCCCACGGTAAACGAACAACACGATATAGAGAAATTGGCCAATGAACGAGTTCCGTTTGTACTGTAAAACTCGCGGTAAAATTTAAAAAGATCGTGTCGGCCACCGAATACGTTGTTAATCGAACTCAACTGTACATATTCTCTGCTAATTCTTCTTCTTCATGCGGCGTTCTTCCTGACAACCAAAGATTTAGGTCCTGACGCTCCTACTTCCTACTCCTACGTCTCTGATCGCCCAGTGAACTGCAACGCAGTGTCTTAGATTGAAAAATACTAAACTACGATAAACAGAAAGAGTAACACGGCACTTAAGAAATACACTATTTTAATATGGACAATAATTAAAAGATACAAATGTACTGGTACATACATATATTCATCTTACAATTAGTTACATGCTTTAAATTACAGATAATACAGATAAAGTACGAAGTTTTGTGTAATAAAATATCACAGAAGGCACGTTTTTCTTTACAACGCATTGTTTTTAAACGCCACAATTATTCGTGTCTGATAATGATTTGTTTTCATACTTTATTCTTAATCTAGCTGATCCTGTACGGGCATCTCGTTAAATGTTGTGATGACAAATCGTTTGGTGAAGGATAGTAATGAACTTAACGATACTTTGCTCTCCGTAGGATAACGGCCGGAAGATCCTCAGCAACTCGTATGAACATCTTGCGACATTTTGGCAATCAGTGCTTTCGCTTTTACGGTCCACGATTTTGTGTAGACGCTCCTCCTTTGAAAAGAGCTTACGCTTGTCATGTGGCCAATTACTAATGAAACTGTTTGGCTTCCTTATGATAATGCATACTGTAATAAGGAGGACAAAACAGTTTCATTTACAGTCGATCATCTTCGTCTGGATCTTAAACTGCGAGTACTCGTCGATACTGACGGCGTGCTTGGAATCTGGAAGCATTCAAAATAATAATTTATGCATTGATCAAGCCCACTACAATAATACATACAAATTTATACAACATATTACCTCGATTGGTTCAATGTCTTGAAGAGATTCATCTTCTGTCTCATATAATTTCTTTTTACGGATGTTCTTTCTTCTCTCTGAATGTGTCTCCGAGGGAGGGGAGGTGCCAACACAGCACATTTACTACTTCGTCTAAAATTAGGTAATAACGTTCTTCAATATATATCTAGTTTTATTAAAACTGTTATTATTATTATTAAATTAAACTATTGGAAAATATTGACAAAAAGGGATCCAGTTCGAATGACCTGAATGCCCTATGTGATCTTGTATTAATGATGTATTCGACTACAGGTGAGAGAAAATTTAAGGAATGGATCTTTATGCATTTATGGCTTATAAAAATTATCAAAAAATGCTAGAGTACCACATTCAACAGAATTTAGTAAGAGTTTTATTTATTTTGGATCTAATGCTATTACCGATCTCATGTGGTATTACATTCTTAAAATTTGACTATAGATATAATCATTGCATCAAAATCATTTATGTGACCACTGACCATAGTCAAAAATTTAAAATTGCATAAAAATTCGCAGTGTAATGATAATATATAACGAAAATGAAGGATAAAAAATTGCAATTTTGGCTTCGTTATTTAGTTATTAACAATTAAAAATCCGCCTAAAATGCGGCAACGCGACCAACAGAAGTGTACGTTGCGTATGTCATAGAGGCGCGCGACAGTCACGTATCAAGTGACAGATGCATGCATATCTTGGTTCTCGTTTGGGGCCTCAGCGAGGTGAAAATATTTAACAAATTAATCGTTGCACAACATTGATCCTACCTACTCTTCAAAATCCACGTTTTAGGCGGATGTTTAATTGTTAATACTAAATAACGAAGCCGAAATCGCTATTTTTTATTATTCATTTTCGTCTTATATTACCATGGAGAACCACCCCTTAAATTTTCTCCCACCTGTAGTCGAACACCCTGTATAAAAGCGAAGTCCTGACTCACCTATCAACGCCCAGGCTAAACCCTTGGACTTAGAAAGCTGAAATTTAGCACAGAGGTTTCCCCTTATGATCTATACAAGGGATAAGAAAGGATATTTCGAAATTCAATCCCCCAAGGGGGTGAAAAGGGGTTGCAACGTTTGTATGAGGAATATTTTGTTCGTGGTCGGATTTACTTCATACTTGGTCTGAATGCTCTTTGATATAATTAATCAAACACCTATTTCGGCATTTTAAAAAATTGATCCCCTAAGGGGGTGAAAAGGGGTTTTGAAATCTAAGATTGCGGCATGACATAAAATTAAAATTCTATAGGGGTGAATGGGGGGTTAAAAGGTTTTATATGGAGAAACAATATCAATTTCCGAGGGCATTAAACGGTTTTCTGTGCGAGCGAAGCCGCGGCCAAAAGCTAGTATAATATAAATGCGTTGTTGTTGTTGTTGGGACAACGGTTGGAACATGGAGCAATAGCTGCAGGAATAACAGCAGTTGTAGTAGTCTACGTGGAAAATAGATAGACAGAGGACGACGACGACAACGAAAAAGAAGAAGATATAGAAAGTAGAGGAAGAAGAAGAATTAGCAGAGAATATGTACAGTTGAGTTCGATTAACAACGTATTCGGTGGCCGACACGATCTTATTAAATTTTACCGCGAGTTTTACAGTACAAACGGAACTCGTTCATTGGCCAATTTCTCTATATCGTGTTGTTCGTTTACCGTGGGATCATTGGCTGATGCTGTTTTGCAATTACCTGTTACAGGTGACCCCTAATGGTTTTTCGAACGGTACGACGCGTCGCGAGTGGTCGCGAGCCCGTTGTACAGTTCGGAATCAACAACAGAGGAGAACGTAAGTACATTTCTTTCGAAAAATATCTAACCTAAAAATCGAAATACAAATTTCAATAAACGATGCAAAATCGAGGAAATCTAAGAAATCTATTCATTGAGAAATTGTACCGACATTGAATACATTTATATGAATATTATATTTATATATATATGTATATGTGTGTATATATATAAAATAAAAAAGGTACATACCCAAGTAGCCACGTGCAGCCACGTACGTCCCTAAAACGTACTGTTATGCCGTGAAGGAGGAAAGGATGGGGTTCCCTCGAGAAATAATCCTTTTTCTTCTGTATAACTTGAAGTTTATTGAGTAGGCCACACCAACAGATTGTTCACAGGAAATCGCGCTTACAGAAATATACGTCTTTTCAAAATAACTGACGGCTCGAAAGTGAGTCCCGCTAAATGAGAGGGTTGCTTATATAGATTCTCTATGAGGACCTTTGGTCTGCACTCAAATGTGTCACCGGACATGTAACTCTGCCGTTCTTAGTCCAGCCAAACATTTGAGTCAGCTTTGGGCAAAAGGGCGAAGATAATGTTAGTTTGGAATCTTATCGGGAAGGATGATACCGCATAACAGTACGCAGAATGGACGTAGGACATTTGGACGTGAACTGGACCTGAAACGTACGTTTTAGGGACGTACGTGGCTACTTGGGTATTTTTCCAATAGAAGCATACGCGATTCATATACTGTACCAAAAATAACATTAACATCGCGATATGCGTTCTAAATATGTTGCTCTTCTATTCTGTAGTGTTTCGATTATTTGTGATTTTCAGTAGAAAAGTCTGTAATTTTTCGATTTGATATATGTATATGTACGTATACATATATACATATATTTATATATGTATAGAGTGCGCGTCGTAATTTGGCCACACTATTAGTTTTGGGAGATTCGAGTTGTGCAGTTCATTTCCCTATTAATTTTGAGTATTTTGTTACAGATTCCAAATTGTACATACTTGTGTGATCCGAGAGAACGACAGAGATAAAGAGAGATAAAGAGAGAGAGAGAGAGGGAGACAGACAGAGAGAAAGAGAAACACAGAGAGAGAGAGATAGAGAGATACGAGGCGGTAAGTTCATCTGTCTAATATTTAACTGTTTTGCGTTGTAATTTTTTGATATATTCACCTTAACGACGACGGCTACGACAATGAGTTCTTTGATAGACGTGTAATTTGTTGTTATTTTATTCTCTATTTACTGTCTGTTATCTTTGTTGAAAAAAGATAATTAATTGATATATATATATATATATATACACACATGTAGAATAGCGCGTATGAAATTTTTCGAAATGAATTGATCTTTTTTTTTTGTTTTGACTATTTTTCAGATTAGGCTTGATGTAATGGCGCCTATAACGGCGACACCCTCGCAAATGAGGAAGAAGAAAAGGTTGTGGTCGCGGCTAATGCGTTCTAAGAACATCCGAAGCAGCATTCGAGACCACAATCTTCTCGGCCGACATGACGATCAGCAGTCGAGCAGTGCCGAGTCGCTTATTGTATCGTCCGCAACACCGCCGAGCAGACGCAGTAGTGTCATCACCGTCAGCAGCGGCGGTACAATAATATTGAGCAGCGACGACGGTGCCGGCAGCGGTGGCGACTGCGCTTCGTCGTTGATAGCCGAGCCATCGGATTCTCCGATCCTGATGGATTCACCAACCTTGGTAAGAAGGGCGCTTTATTAATGAAAAAGGGACATTATTAATGAAAAATACCACCGATTCTCCGCGGAGTGAATCAACCTTGCGGAAGGCGTTAATTGAGGATTACTTCCTGATTTATACAGTCCTCCTCTGACTACACGGAGTTGTGTCCCGGTGAAACCGCGACCGGTGCCGGCAGCGGTGGCGACTGCGCTTCGTCGTTGATAGCCGAGCCATCGGATTCCCCGATCCTGATGGATTCACCAACCTTGGTAAGAAGGGCGCTTTATTAATGAAAAAGGGGCATTATTAATGAAAAATACCACCGATTCTCCGCGGAGTGAATCAAGCTTGCGGAAGGCGTTAATTGAGGATTACTTTCTGATTTATACAGTCCTCCTCTGACTACACGGAGTTGTGTCCCGGTGAAACCGCGACCGGTGCCGCGGTGGTCCTCGAAAGTCGCGCAGTGATACACCATCAACCACTGCAACTGCAACTACAACAGAGCCATGCGCAAGCACAGGTGCAACGCGGAGCTTTGGTGACCTCAGCTGCGGCGAACCCGAACCCTAACCCAAATCCTCCGAGGTCACGGCCTCGGCAGGATTTCGGGAGACAGAACGACGCGGATAAAATCCAGATACCAAAAATGTAAGTACATAACATTAAAACAATCAACTTTTAAATAAAAGCCAAGCTATCTTATTCCAATCTATTCCAATTTGATAATTACAACTGTCACGTGGTTAGCATGTTGACTGCCGGGAGAATTTTCTGTATTTCGCAAGTCACGCAAGTCTTGCCATCTTGATCTGTATAAAAGTATAAACGATCGGATATGTTAGTTACATACTTGATATACATATAATCAAGTTTGCACCCCATACTATAATTTTATTCTTAATTATGACCAGACTGCGGATCTTTATGCATTTGTAGCAAAATCGAGAAGATGAAATTCAAAATTGTTGAAAAATTTTAAAACTTGAATATATCTATTGGGAATGGGGTGCTGATTTTAAACAAAGTCAAAGTTAATGTTCGAAAAACAAGACTTTATTGAACGGCTCGGAACGAAACGTCTTTCCTTGAAGAGGATCTGCAACAGACTAACTAAAACTGACCTGAACGATACTTGACTCTCGAAAAAGGAAACGGGGTCCTATATAGCATATCTACGGGCCTCTGTCTTATGAATAGTGGCCTTGGTGCGTCGAGGGTTTTTCCAGGCAAGACCCTCTTACAACACATCTGGCTTACAGCCCTTATACTGCCTTCGGTTATTCTAAGCTATTGTAAAAGTAGAGGCGATGTTGAAACTGTCGGTAAATCCAACAATATCAATATACAATAATTTCTCCTCTATTAAAATCATTAAGTGAAGAAACTTCTATTTCTTGCAATCGATGCAGGCAATATTTACTTTGCATAAAGATCCGCAGTCTAATTATGACCATTGTTTTTAAGCAAATCGATAGAGCAAGTCACGATATACCTGGTCTATGGTAGTTCTATGACGAATTAGAGGCATGGTAGTCAACGTATAATTCAATCACACTCTGTATCTACAGCTATAATATATTGATTTTAAAAGCTTGTTGGTGACTCGAAAACGCATCACTAGATAAATGAAAATGCTACAAGTCCGAGAACTTCGATGCCTGCTAAAACACGCTCGGAGACTTGAACGCTTCACCAGGCATTCAAGTCTCCAGAGTATTAGCTCGAGGAAGAGCGTCTTGTTGTTGACTTGAACACTTCGCGTCACTAGATAAGTGCGAATAGCCCAAGTCCGGAAGCTCCGACTCTTGATAAAAGATGTCCGGAGACTCGAGTGTCTGGTAAAGCAAGCCTGTGTGTGTGCGTGTGTGTGTGTGTGTGTGGAGACTATGTACAACGCTTCACCAGGCATCGATACTCGATGAAACTGCGTTCGATCGACGCGGACACGATCGTAGACCTTTTTAGGGAGCAAGTAGCTTACACAGGAGTTATAATAAGTCGCGGATAGGTAGGCGTTGCTGCGAACAGGAGCAGAAGTGTTGCAGGCCATTCACCCAGGCCTGGCTCAGTTATCGCGGTTGGCGTGTACAACGCTGTCCCGCTTGTTCTCCGTTGGCGACCGGCGCGGCGCGATCTTGACGGAAGAAACCACGGCAAACCCGGGCCCCGGGCCGGACCGGACCGCGCCGCACCGCGTGTCGTCGCGCAGATAAAGATAATAGGTCGAGAGCAGAGCCGGTGGAAAGTTCGCCGGTTACTGCGCCGATACGACTAGAGAAAAGCTCCGCTTCCTACGGATAAGGATAATCGCCATTTACTTCGCGTCTACGTGCTCTATATTTAGAGCCGCCTCTCGTGGTAGTCGCGTTGCACCTGAGTCTAGAGCCACGGGAAGTCGACCTTGCTGCCTCCGTTTGCAAACGTTTGACGCGTTATTGTGCGTCGGGCTCGATTCTCTCTGTCCTCGACGTTGCAACGACGAACGCATGGGACCAATCTCTGATTTGAGACCGTCCTAAACAGCGGATGTTTAGAAAAATCGCTAAAGTTTTTAACCCTTAAACTGTGAAGGGTGAACGGTCATTCGTGTCCGGATGATGTCGAACAAACTATTTGTCTCAATGTAGGATGTTCGCGGACGTACTATATGAATTTTTTCAAATATTTTTAAAAACTATTTGGTTGATCCCTAACCCGGACCGACGCAATACATCAGACACGAAAGACCTACACTACATTTACGTTTTGAAAGTACCTACTGTAAAAACATTCACAGTCTGAGGGTTAATGATCGTACATTAGGCATTGAAACGCTTGCGAGTAGGTACAAGGCTGCAGCAGCTCCGATTCGATTAGAAGTGGATTTCCACGTTGGATAACAGCAGACTGTTTACTCGGAAAAGCGTGGCGCACGGTCTGTTATATCGCGATCCCTTCTTAATGTATATGAAGATTACAGTCTTTTCGCGTCTCGCGGTACATCCGTCGCGCGTCGTTTTTTCTTGCCGCTCGTTGCGTCCATAAATCAGCACGGTTTGCGCGCAGTTGTCGATGGACGTCCAATTAGAGACGGTCACAGTGAAAATTGCAACAATTTTATTCACGCACGCACACCGATCTGTCCGCAGATTCTCCGCCTATGGGTTCAAGTATCACCTGGAGTCGCCAATTAGCAAGTTGCGGCGCCGCGAGGACGACAGAATCACGTACATCAACAAGGGACAATTCTACGGGATCACGCTGAAGTACGTTCCCGATCCCGACAAGCGGACCCTGAAGACTGGACAGACAGTCAAGGTGAGAGCGGAAACAGACCGATTGCGTAGCAATTCGGCAATCTAACGAACAAGTGCCGCGCCCCGGTTACAACGTTCGTCGATCAAGCGTGAATTTACAGTTGGATTGTATTATGCGTTTATGGTAAACTTTACCATCTGCAATTGTCAATGGTCTGGAAAAGTTTGCCGGAGCTCGCCAAGATTTTTCCTCGAAATAAAATCGATTCGAAAAGTTTTCTTTCGTTCGAGAAGCCGTAGTAGCTTTGAAATCGATTTCAATCCGACTCGAGTCAATCTGTCAATCGGTCGAAGAGAATTTGCATAAACATCGGCGATCGAGCGATTCAAGATCGATCGAACCGATGAAAAAAGTCTAATATCGGGTCGGGTTGTAATTATATCGCGAGGAACAAACGACACGATAAGAGTGGAATTAATCGGCGGCGAACGATGATTGTGAATCCGTCACGGGGAGAAACGTTAATGTCACTCGCGAGATCTTGCGATCAGAGAAATCCTCGTGATTTATCAGAGGCGTGTTGCGTTGATTCGGTTTCTCGGTTGGATGGAAATTTCAGAGATTGCAACGACCATTAACCGTATTTATTAGCCGTCGGTCTCTCGCGAGTATGTAAACCGTATCAGCATTCTATTAAGAAAATTGAGAATTACTCTCCGCGGCGCGGCGGTACGGGTGCCACAAAAACGGGCATAATCGGTTTATCGGGGGATTAATGCCACACAAAACGACTGAGTGGTGGGGGCAAAAGCGAGGCACGACCGAACGCGAGTAACCACGGGCTGTGAGATAGTACATACATAGAATAGGGGGGAGACGAGTGGGGGACAAGATAGCCAGCTATCCCTCCCCCACCCCCCTCTGCAGACCGTTCGAATCACCACGCGCGGCTGAACGCTCGATTAGCAATTAACGAGGAAGTCGTAACTCCTCCTAAATAGTTGAGCGTAGAGAGGAGGGGTTTAGCGGGCGAAGGGTGAGAGAGGGGGGGGGGGGGAAGAAAAAATAAAGAATCGGCAGCTTTATCAGGATGGAAATTGCTAACGGTGCGCTTCGCTGCCAATTAGAGCCGCGAGAACAAACGACCTCGTCAGACTTCTTCTTTCGGGCTGCGCGAATTCTATCGCTCGTAGGAGTCGGCAAACGAGCGTAAACGCTTACGCGGCGGTTAATAAGCATCGATCAAGCTGAATTTAAAGTGATCCATAAAAAAAAATGCTCCGCTAGTCTCGAGCGTCAACAATTCAGTTATTTTAACTATTCCGTATTCAGGGTAAACGATCTCGTGTTCGTAATTTATTCTGTGGGAACCAGGATCGATGAAAAATTCGTTCAGAAGTACCTACAACAGATTGTACGCAGTGTCGCCAGAATAGGAGAATTGACTCGAATCGAGGGGAATACAGTTACCCTCTCTTTGCCGGTAACGGATTAGTCATGTGACATTGTGACTCGCACGCGACAGTGACGAACCGCGTCACGTGACCGGGCCGCGGCGGAGGAAACAAGTTTATAATCCGGCGACACCGATTGTAAGTCGATGCTCGATTCTATCGACTTTGCGAGTTTTTCTTCGACACGTTCGCTATGCTGACCTTTGGGGTGAAAATGTTTTATGAAAAACAACGTATGTAGCATCTTCGCGAAGTATCGAAACGATTTAGCAGGGGATAAACTCTGAATATTATGCTGTGTACTCTGACTCTTTAGTTTGGAACAGAGCTGTATCCACTGTTAACATGCTAAAAGTGGGTATGATCTACTATATGTCTGTCTATACTGAAAAAAAGTGGAAACAGAAAAATCCCAGGGGGTGAGCACTCTCGTAGCCTCTCTGCTATACGTGTCGCTGGCGATGCAAAGCTCACGCGAATTTCGCGTGTTGCGTGCGAGTTGCCGCGCCGCGCCGGGTTCCGTGACGTAGTTCCAAGTTACCATTGTCCCGCCGCGCTGCACCGCGCCGCGCCGGATCCCTCTGGATCATGGTCGTCCCAACCATTGGAGGGCTCAAGGCGAAGTGGGGAGCTCGGACAGCGCGTGATTATCCGTCAAATTCGAAAAATCCCGCCGCGCACCGATCTACAACCGGTCATTGATGCCTGTCGATACCGGCGGAATCTCTGTAATTTCCGTTGCATAATTGCACGCTGCCGCGCAATTTATGATGCACGAGCACAACCGACGCGACGCGCGACGCACAGCGGCTCTGTCTCGCGATCATCTAAAATCTAAAATCTAAACTTTCGACCGACAGAGATCGTTGCCATTCCGCCGCGCTCCCTTTCGCCTCACCTGATTATTTCCGCGAATCTCGTTAATCCCTGGCATTCCGTCTTCGTTTCGAACTTGTATTCTGCTCTGCTTCGTGTAGGGGCATACCGCGCGTTTCATCTCTGCTTTGGGAGAAATTTCTCAGAGAAACGCGGCAAAGATTGCAATATGCGGTCGTCGGAAGATCAACGTAGATTTGTCGATCAAATAGCAAAAACATCAATTTTGTTCAGTTTAAATTTAAGGTTCACTTCGTTATACTCCTTCTATGCCAATATGCATACTCTAGCCAAAGTTGCCGGTTTATGGCTACATAAATATAGTATATTTAGGAACTTTTTATAAGTAAACTTTAATTTTGAAACACATGTCTGTAGACATATGAAATAGTTGACGGAACTTTAAAGTCGTTTTTTAACGAAACGGTTGACTCGAGAGACCCGTGGTTGTTTCGAGACTTTTCACGAGACTCTCGATGAGCAGGTTACGACGCAACGATAAAACATTTGACCTTGGGAAAACCGGTCAATGACAGTGAACCCAGCTGTGATAATCTTTACAGATAATTTTGGTACACCCTGTACAATAACCATGAAAACCATCTGCCTCTCGAGCGGTAACCGACTTTTGCGAATTTCTAAAACACGCGACCTCCGACGGAGTCATCAATTTGTCTCGCGATTATCGAGGTCAAGAATAATGATTCCGCGATCGTTCGTCTGTCTGTCGTGCTCGCGAGAATTGATCGGTAACCGCGCCACGATACACGAGAATCGTCTGTAATAAGCTGGGTATCCGTAGAAGCGCGGCTGCAAGTGACCGTTTCTCACGAAAATTATAATACACGTAGAACTATGGCGGCGGACCCCGGTGCACATCCCGGAGCAGCCGCCATTTATCCGGCCGCGGCCGAGCGGTATTAACCGTGATAAAGTACTTACATCGTTTTCTCCGTGTTTTGTCGCGCAGAGCGTGGTAATGCTGATGTTCCGAGAAAAGAAGAGCCCCGAAGACGAAATTATGGCGTGGAAGTTCTGGCACGGAAGGCAATGTTCTGTCAAGAAACGTATTCTCGACGCTGGTAAGTAAAGCGTCGCCGGACACCATTAAGTCCTCCTCTAAATAACGTCTGCCCACTGCCCACTGCTGCCCACCCATTCGCGCACTCGAGTTACATTCTAATCGGTTCGCCGGATCGAAACCGAACCCTGCGCCATTTTTTCGAATATCTCAATCTCACGATCCCGTATCTTCTGCGCAAGCCGCTTCTTGGATTATGCCGCACGCTCGGTAAGATTATGGGAGGCGATGGATTCGAATCGTCTCACTTTTATCTCTCACTGCTATCCTCGACGAGTAACTCAGACCCGCTGCTGGTTGTTTCCTCTAATTGTAAGGAAAATTCAATCGAATCTTTAGAAAATATTGACCTTGTTACTGAGAGAGTGACCCTTTGTTAGTTGACAATGACAGAGTTGCTGTCACTGTTGAAGGTTCCGTTAAAAAAGTGTTTAGCCGTGAGGGAGAAAAGGAGAAAATTACGAATAAAATTTTAGTCGCTACAGTGAACGTATAAGAATGTGTAGTTGAAACACTTGGCTTGAAAGAAAAATTGCAAAACTTTACTATCCAAAGAAAGATATTATACACTGCAGTGATCACTGAAATAAATTGAAATTAAAAAAACCGAAAAAGGCCACCAGAGAGAGAGAGAGAGAGAGAGAGAGAGAGAGAGAGAGAGAGAGAGAGAGAGAGGGGCGAGAAGATAACTTTTGTTGTCGCTCCGCGCGGGGAGTGATTTGCAAGTTTAACATTAATCTGTACCATTACAGACACGAAGAAGAGCGTGGGACTGGTGGGCTGCATAGAGGAAGTCGCGCACAATGCGATTGCCGTTTATTGGAACCCACTCGAATCCACGGCGAAGGTATGAGAGTCCTTCATCCGTTCATTACAGAGATTCCATTTGCATCGGAACGATCTGTCGGAGGCTTTAATGGGAGCCTGCTTACTATTCATGCGATCGTTATTAACCGGAGAAGATTCTTTCGCGAGCTCATATCCCGGTAAACGCGTCTCGTTACAGATCAATGTGGCGGTACAGTGTCTTAGCACCGATTTCTCCAGTCAGAAGGGAGTGAGGGGTTTGCCCTTGCACATCCAGGTGGACACGTACGAAGAACCGCTCCCACACACTCATTCGTACACGCCGCCATCGCATCGCGGCTATTGCCAAATCCAAGTCTTCAGCGAGAAGGTAATTAACGCTTCTACCGTTTCGTTAGCGTTTGTCCTGCACTGGTGGACCAGTGTCGCCAGATTAACACTTGTATCCCCCGCTATCTACTCTTTCCCTTGTATCACGGTATTCCCTCCTCCACGCTTCCGCTACGGTACGGGCACGCTGAAAATAATACGCTGATGTCCTTGAATCGTTCTAATATGCCCACTGCTTTAAATCGCACGTGCCGGTCTAGTAATGCCTTTAAAGGCTCGTAGTCTTCCGTATCTTTGCGTCGCGCCTCGCATCGTTTGTCCCGTCCATGGATTTCTAACATGAACATTTTGTCGTATTTCGTGCTGCGATCGTCGAGTTACTTGAGTGGGAGAATTGATGGCAGGAAATATATATATATATATATATATATATATATATATATATATACATATATATGTATATATATATAATTGTTGATGGATGTTTCGACAGGGCGCCAAAAACAAGATCCGTGACGAAGAGAGGAGGGCAGCGAACAGAAAGATGACGGCGACTGGTAGGGAAAAGCTTGACGAGTTGTACCATTCCGTCACGGAACGCAGCGAATTCTACTCGATGGTGGATCTCCACAAACCACCTGTCCTATTTTCGCCGCCCGCTGAGCACACCATCGACAAGGTACGAATCGAGACTTTTGATTCGATCGAGACTTTTGATTCGTTTCGTCAAGACGTTTCGATCCACGTAGTTTTCAATTCACGAAAAGCTGACACTTGAAGATCATTATTATTCCTATATGGAGAGTAAATCGCGTGATACGAACTTACGAATATCACACAACACACCTCAAAAAACAACCTAGTACATACCTACTCTCTTACAAATAAACAAAGGCAAGTTGATTCTACATTAACATTAACACATTCACGGACGCTCGCGGTAATATTGAAAATACACCTGAAAATAACCGTGAACGTGTGTTAGTTCTCTGAATAGAAAGAAGGGTTTATACAGAATCGCGAGATGAGGGGAATTTATACATGCACGACAGAGATGAAACGTCGTAGAAAGGGTAGGTAGAGTGGGGACACGAGCCTTAATCAAACCACTCTGGATTTATAAAAGGCTCATCCAGTTTAACTTCTCGATGAAACTAACGTCAATTATCATTAAATTTAAAACGAGCCAAGAAAGTCTCTGTAGTCTCCTCGATAGAGATAGTACAATAATCCTCTGCTTTCAACACCGCCAAAACTCTCCACTATCCGCAACTCAAACAATGAATACGATAATACTCGAATAAAAATTCTCTGATCTTCTCTGAGCAAGTGAACTTTCTGTAGCTTGAACTTGTGCAACATAGCGTTTCGAAGGAAGTACCGAAGTACACCGACAATCGTAACACAGCCATTCTTTCCAATCGTTCTAGAACTAGAACGGTACACGACTGTTTATGGGTCGCAGATTTGTATTTGATACGCGTGAACGTGCGAGGTGATTCACTGGATAGCGTATGCAAAGGCAGTGCTCCTACAGCGCAACATTACAGCGGAAAACGCGTTTTTTTTTTACTACACTCCAGTGTAGTCAAGATTCCATTGAATCACTGGAAAGATTGTTATTATTGTTGGACGTGTGTTTCGCTTGTCTTCTTTCGAAACACTTTCGAATCTGTAGTCCCCATCTCGCTTGTTCCGTTCAAGTAGCAGAACTGTTCTGACAAATGTTCTGTTTCTTGTTCCACGACGACAGTTTTCGACAGTTTTCGGAGGCGGTGGCGACACAGACACATCGTCCCTGAGTAATGGCGAGGGCGGAGGAGTGAAGGCCCGGGGCAGCAGCCCTTACCCTGCCTGCAGCAGACAGGTAAGTTCCACAACCACTTCCCGCCCGACAATCTGACTAACCTACACGACAAGAAGGACTCGTTGCTGATGCAGGTCCAAGAGTTGCAGGGCTCGGTGCTGCAGGGTGTGCAGCAATCGGGTCTAACGGGCAGCACCGTGGTCTCTGGTGTCGTCGGGAACCGATTGCACCTTCAACAACAGCCGGAGAGAGTGATGCTATACGTTCGCCAGGAGCCCGATGACGTCTATACACCTCTCCACGTCACGCCGCCCACCGTCCAGGGACTTTTGAACGCTGTAAGAGACACTTCGGATTTCTTTTTTTAGAGCTCCACACCTGGCACACCCATTCGCGAACGCGTGCTAGGTGCTAGCTGGCGAACCGGTCGCAATCGGATTGGAAGGAAGACTCGGGGTCTTGGAGGATGTTGAAAGTTCCTCCTGCTACCCTTTGCGTTTCTTTGCAATTTTCTTCTCTATCGTTCTAACCCTTCAGGGACGATGTCCAACAACAATCAGATTATATTATTAGATGCGATGTGTTTTCGTTTTCATGCATCATTCTTCGCTCTCTAGGATTTTAAGGAAGCTCAAGACAATATGGAGGAGTCTAAATCGTCGATAAATTATTATTGTAACAAACAATACATCGTCGTCCCTGAAGGGCCAAGTGTTTCATTAAAAAATAAATATACTTGAAAAGACAGCTCCTTAATTGGCACGAATTCTGAACAATTTAGTTTTATCGACGTATATAAGACACGTTTAAACTAGCATTTTGAGAAACGTGAATTAAATTGATTTCGATTCGCCTTCGATTTAGAAGTGCAAAGGGCTAGCCCTCTACGTATAATCCAGTTATTTCAAGTCTGAACAAAATCTGTATAAAAAGGGTTTGGAATACATGTGATATGGTTGGAGTTGAACTGCAAAATTGTAATAAATAAATTCTTTAAAATGTCTTATCAAGTTACAATACATAACTGTAAACGTGAATTTAAAGTCACCCAGCGTTATTGTAGAAGGTTAAAATCCTCTGAAGTGATTCCATCGGTGAGTATTAATTCGTAGACTGTTTTCGAGGGAACGCTACTTAAGTAACGCTACCTGTCTGAATTGAAAGTCCTTCGCATTTCTAACAAGTTTAGCGCACGTAAGAAGACACGGTAGAGAAGATCCTTCCAATTCGACTGAATCGGTATCGCCACTACCGAACCGCGGATCAAGTCACTATCGCACCGCACCAAACAGAACGAACGACAGATCGCAATCGAGGGTAGAAAAACAGATCCCGGAAGGTTTCATAAATGTGTCTTCCAGTACAGTAAAACCTCGGTCGTCGCGACCTCCGTTATTGCACGGAATCTTCGTTCGTTGCATACTAGCGAATTCCCAACACGAGTTGTACGAAGTTGTAATGGGACTCGCGGTGGTGATTATGGTGGCTGCGTAAATTCCGAGCAGGTGCAAATGTGGACTTTTATCTTACCTCTTTCGTTGCACGACCTCGATTCTTGCGCGTATCATCGATCCCGTTTCGTGCAACGAGCGAGGCTCTACACTGTATTCGGAATGTGGAAAGTAGTTTCTTAAAACGAGGAGTTGTTCAGTTCCTCGACGGGAGTAGTTTTCGCAGCCCTCGATGGCGAACGGTATTCCCGGAAACCTCCGTTTCCGAGCGTCGATACGCCGCGCCGTTCCACCGGCAAAAGAGTTGACATATTTCGCGTTGCGCAAGCGGTTAAGCTCGGATGGGTTTGAAAACGCCTGTATTCGGCCGTCGCGTCGGTCGCCTATTTATACCGGAGGCGCGTTTCGAAACCTGCGTGCCCGGCAACAGCAAAAGCGACGGCAACAGCAACATCAACAGCAACAAGTCCTCGCTAGAAAGCGAGACACGCGACCCCGCGTCGACGCACGGCACGACGTTAACTCGCAATTATCTCGACGCGGACAATTAATCACGTTTCTTCGCCGGTCGGTGCACATATACATAGGATATACGCCCCGATTCGACGCGAGCGTATACCGTGGCCGATATGACTAAATGAGTGATGCGCGAGAGTAACACGGGCTCTACAAGCGACACGTCCATTTTCAAGTATTAGCCATGCATGCGAGGGACACAGCCACCAACTACCCATTAATCAATATATGTACAACTTGTTTGCACCGTTCCATAAATGCTGGATTATGAATATTAACGCGCATGTATCACACAACCAAAAATCCTCTCGCAATTAATCCTCTCGCGCGATCGATTAACATCCACCCGCCCAACAACAACCCCCTCGACACCCATAATGTCTGTGTATTACTGTGTGTGCGAGGCAACGACCGATGGGTTCGGACGACGTTCTCACGGATCCAGTGCCCAGAAGAAAAAAGTGGAAAGAAACGGAGAACGATTCTCATTTTTCACCGCGCTCCTCCTTTCTGTTTCCCTTGTCTGTTGTCGGTATCTCTCATGCCACCTGATCCCCTCCATCTTGATCTTGGAATTTTTCTTAAGCGTTTACTTTTGTTTGTTTTTTTTTTTGTTCGTTTGTCTATTTCCATCGAACGTTTCGTTTTCGTTTTCGTTTTCGTTTTCGTTTTCGTTTTCGTTTTCGTTTTCGTTTTCGTTTTCGTTTTCGTTTTCGTTTTCGTTTTCGTTTTCGTTTTCGTTTTCGTTTTCGTTTTCGTTTTCGTTTTCGTTTTCGTTTTCGTTTTCGTTTTCGTTTTCGTTTTCGTTTTCGTTTTCGTTTTCGTTTTCGTTTTCGTTTTCGTTTTCGTTTTCGTTTTCGTTTTCGTTTTCGTTTTCGTTTTCGTTTTCGTTTTGTGATGTCTAGTCTCTTTCCCAATCCCCCCACCGCCCAACGCCCCCTTTTTCCGATCTCTCTAACTGTGACGCGCGTAACCAGCACCGTCCCGGGCACCGAGCAGACCTCTCCCCAAAACCGATGGTCCGCAACCACTGTCAAAATTCTAATGTTCTACTTTTTTCTATTTCACAGATTACGTCAAAGTACGAAATTGCATCCTCGAGTATTAATAACCTCTATCGCAAAACCACAAAGGGGTAAGTTTAGTAGAGTGTCATCTTTACTTGCATGCACCGCACCCACGTAGTGCATGCCATAACGGTGACATTGCCTGACTTCTCTCTGGCTAGTTTGGTAGTCTGTCCCTCTCTCGCTCTGCGAACCGCACATGCCTCTTTTTCTAATTTCACCGAGACCGACTCTTCCGACTCCTCTAATCACTCATTTTTCCACCTGGTGTCGCCGATCTATCGTCGCTACTACCACACACCCCAACACAACATCCGTCCCTCGACAGTCCGCCATTTTCCATCATGGGCACACACACACACACGTTCGGTCCGGAATCGTCTTGTTATTAATCCACTAATCTATATTCTACTATCTCTTCTCTTTCTCACTCGGTCACGAGCGGAATGTCTCCCGGACGATTCGTTAACTTCGAGATCCCACTCTAATCGCTAACAGAAATCGTTCGCATGGAACAGAAAATGGAACAGAAAATGGAACGCGCACGGAGACATTCTACTCGCGCGAACATTCGACTGCATGCCTCGTTCCTGTTGCACGACCCGCTTGCACTTTCCTGCACGTAACACATTCTCTCGTCATACTTCCTCTCGGACGCATCACGCATATCCAGTTCACCTGTGGATCGTACGCGTGTTTCGTTGTTTGTTATGCTCTTTGTGTTTTCACTTTCTTGTGTATTAGACCGGATAGAGATCTAGATACCGATTCGATTCGATAGTGTTCACTGTACGTACGCCGACACGATAGAGTCGACAGATTTCTGCCGCCATTTTGACGCGGCCCGGCCCCACGAGTCAGTCTGATACCAAGGATGTTCTAATTTTGGTGACTTTGACTGAAGTTTAGGGGTATTATTCGGCTGTAACCTGTTGCAGCTGTGTAACACCATGCTCGACAGTTTGAAATTAATTATCTTTGTTCGCGTAGAGGCCACTGACTTTGATATTTAAGAAGAACCTCGACCGATTCGTAAGAAATTTCTGCGATCATACGTGCCCCATTCTAAATCAGTTCTTTCCTTTGTTCCTTTCCTTTCCTTCCCTTTCCTTTCCTCTCCTTATAATAATAAGACGTTTTTATTAATCCACAGTTTTTGTTCATCTTCCGATAGAATACCTTCGGTCATTGTTAGAGGAAGCTAACATTGAACTGTGCTGCAGGTTACAGCCCAATAAACGAATGATGTTATCTGCCATAAATTTTTCGGAAGCTCCAGAATTCACTACATACGTTCCTCGACCTTCTCTGAAGCTGCACCCTATATAATTTTCACACGCACACCGTAAATTCATTTCGTAATGATCGATGACAGTGGTGGACGATTCCTTCAGGACACCTCCTCCACTCTCATCAATCGTGAAACCTGTTCTTTTCGAAGGGCTAATGTACATACCTGACAACTCCTAGCTAGATCACAAATACTATCATCGAATAACACGCGAGTAACACAACTCCTCCTCTTCCCTTCACAACACTCCAACTCTGAAGAAGAACCTCTCTTTCAAGTCTGTCGATCTATCGAGAGTCACGGTTAACTCTGCTTGGAACACGTCCACAGTCCTTGTCCCTCGACACGGAAACCACACACGACAGACTAATGTTATCCTCGGGCTCTCTGTTAAGTAACGTGGGATCTCCTAAGCGCGTCTGGACGCAGCGTTCTGCGATCCCGGGGCCTCATTATTACTCCGTTTGTCACGAACGAACGCGTCTGGACGCACACGGTTGCAGAGTTATAACGAACGGAGTGTGGATCGCAAAACGCTGCGTTCAAACGCGCTTAGGAGATCCCACCTTTACGCCGACTTCGCACCAGCGATTCCTCTAAACACGCTCGCAGAAACAATCGAGGAGTACCACCAAAGCAGCCACTCACTTGCCAAATCGATTCACACCGCGATAGAAGAACTGGAGTATTATTAAGTTTAACCATTGAACGACGATCACGTGTCTCGGCAGAAAAATGCAATTGAACTCGAAAGGTGGTTAATCGATTTGGTCTACGAACGGCTCGCGAATGTCAGGGCACGGTCATCACTGGTACAGGATGGAACATGGTAAATTTGGCAACGCTGTCTCACAATCAGTCCGATTTGAAGTGATTTGAAGTGATTTGAAGTCGTTCAGTTGCCTGATCGGACTGATGTTCCGTCTGTGCATGCAGTGTGTGTGTATTGCCATATTACATTCTCCGGCCTGTACTAGAGACCACTGGTCCGTGGCCAGAGCCGTCGAGAAAGATCGATTAGAGATCGCTGGTGCGAGCCGGCTGTTACCGCGTCGAACTCGGCCCCAGAAAAGCTTTCAGCAGGCTAGCAACAGCCTGAAACCCAGGATTAGGCGACAAACAACTGGCTAACCAGAATGTCCACGTGTTTCAGAATTAAAGCGGAAATTGACGACGACATGATCCGATATTACGTCGACAAGGAGCTGTTCCTGCTGGAGGTCAGGCATTCCCGAGTGAACCCGGACCCGAACAACGAGCGCAACCCGCCGACAACTCCTGGCTACGACGTCACCCTGATCGAGGTACCCTCGTCCGCGACTCACAGAGCTCATTCACCTCTAACGAATTTCGGCGCATGGCCACGCGCACGTTCACGACACCGGCAAGAGGAAGAAGAAGAAGACGAGGAATGAAAGAAGAAGAAGAAGAAGAAGACGGGCCAGGTTGCTCTTCCCAGGGCCCGCCGAAGGGACTGATGTTGCGATTTACGAAGTCAGATGATCGTTAGTTGATAGTTGTCGCCCGGAGCTATACCCGTTCAGAGTCCGCGAACGCGGGAGCCCGACCTCGCTGCTAGATTCTTTGTTATTATTGTTCCCGAGAATATCGAACGTGACATTTGTAAATTTTATAACGAGACTCGCGCGTTCGCGCGTCGTTTTTTATTGTTCCCGAGAATATCGAACGTGACATTTGTAAATTTTATAACGCGACTCGTTATGTTCTATATTGTTCGTTTTCACTTGTGAATAATTTATATCGATGGTTGTGTGTTAGCTTAGACAGACACAGAGGGAGAAAGAGAAAGAGAGAGAGAGAGAGAGAGAGAGAGAATATGAGAGAGAGAGAATATGAGAGAGAGAGATAGAAAAAAAGAGAGAGAGAGAGTCGGCGTCGTCGTTGACACGCGATGGCTATATTGTAAATCAATCACTAGAAAATCTTACAGAAGAAAGTAATACAAATAAGATTCTTGTGGAAGAATATAAACAATCAATTGATTTGTTAAATAAGGAGCTTTCTCTGAGCACAGACGATAAAACGCATCTTCAAAAATTATTAAAAGATAGCGATGAGTCTAAGGCTGTATTAGATATACAGATTAAGGAGTACGAGCAACGTCTTCGTAAATCTGAAACGGATCTTTTACATGCTAAGGATGACTATAATCAGTGTATGGAAGTATGTAGTTTTTCATAGTCTTAACACTATAAATTTGAATAGTCCTTAACGTCTGTAAAATTTATTTTATAATTACAGAAATTAAATACTTTGCAAGCCGAGTTTGATGAGCATGTTAAGGAAAGTGATATTAAGACAAAGGTATTTGGATAAAGTACTACACATAAAAAGCTTGTAGACATTTAATGTTAAAATTACGTGAAAAATGATTACAATATTTTTGGAAACTATCTTATCACTTTTATAAGTTGTTTTTCATTTAATGTCAATGTTCTTCTCTATGGAATTTGAATTTTTTGTTTGTTTTTATCGCTAGCGTAATATAAATTTCTTGAAACTTTGCAGGAGAGTCTCGATACCGTAACGGAGCTGAAGCAACAAATTGAAGAGCTGAACAAAAATTTAGAAATGTGTCAAGATGAAAAAGAACATCTGCAAAAGTTGCTAGATGAAAACAATGATAAACTTTTAGAATTCGAGGATCGTTTGGAAAGCGCGAAGGATGTAAAACAGGAGAAAGATATTGAGATCAAGTCTCTACAACAAGGTCAGATATATATTTGTTGTTGACTAAATCGTTGCAAATGTTATTTATGTAATAGAAAGAAATAAAACTTCGTCATGATTCTAGAAATAAAGTTCATGATTCAAAGAAACGATGCTGATGACAGAAGTGACAAGCTTATGGAGGCAGAGATGAAGAATACGATCAGAGAATTGACAGAGACAAAAGAGAAGCTTTCTCAAAAAGAAGAATATGTTGAAGACTTAGAAACACGCATTAAAACCTCCGAACAGAATGCCAAGATTATGGAGCTCCTTCAACAGAGTGCTGAAGAGAGACAGGCAGAAAATGAGAGGTTACGAAACATGAATCAAGAACTGAAGAACAGTTTGATTGAGAAAGAGCGAGAAATGGAAGCATTTATGAAGAACAGAGATGAGATGGTTACAAAATATGAGACACTCGTAAAGAATCAACAAGAAGAATTGGAGAAAAAGAAACGAACGGTATTTACTTACAAAATTGTTTATAGAAGTCAATGGCTTATGAATACAATTCTATTTAATCATTCTTCTTTCTCAGGCAACAAGGCATCAATCCAAAGAGAAAGTCTACTGTGAAAATACGTCTGAAGAAGAAGCGATATCAAAAGAACGTAGAATAAGGCGTCCACCAAGAAAATATTCTCCTACACCAACTGATGTGTCAGTAATTGAGCTTACATCTTCAGAGACCAAGTAAGAACATAACCATTATACGGGTGTTCGACTACAGGTGGGAGAAAATTTAAGGGGTGGTTCTCCATGGTAATATAAGACGAAAATGAATAATAAAAAATAGCGATTTCGGCTTCGTTATTTAGTATTAACAATTAAACATCCGCCTAAAACGTGGATTTTGAAGAGTAGGTAGGATCAATGTTGTGCAACGATTAATTTGTTAAATATTTTCACCTCGCTGAGGCCCCAAACGAGAACCAAGATATGCATGCATCTGTCACTTGATACGTGACTGTCGCGCGCCTCTATGACATACGCAACGTACACTTCTGTTGGTCGCGTTGCCGCATTTTAGGCGGATTTTTAATTGTTAATAACTAAATAACGAAGCCAAAATTGCAATTTTTTATCCTTCATTTTCGTTATATATTATCATTACACTGCGAATTTTTATGCAATTTTAAATTTTTGACTATGGTCAGTGGTCACATAAATGATTTTGATGCAATGATTATATGTATAGTCAAATTTTAAGAATGTAATACCACATGAGATCGGTAATAGCATTAGATCCAAAATAAATAAAACTCTTACTAAATTCTGTTGAATGTGGTACTCTAGCATTTTTTGATAATTTTTATAAGCCATAAATGCATAAAGATCCATTCCTTAAATTTTCTCTCACCTGTAGTCGAATACATCATTAATACAAGATCACATAGGGCATTCAGGTCATTCGAACTGGATCCCTTTTTGTCAATATTTTCCAATAGTTTAATTTAATAATAATAATAACAGTTTTAATAAAACTAGATATATATTGAAGAACGTTATTACCTAATTTTAGACGAAGTAGTAAATGTGCTGTGTTGGCACCTCCCCTCCCTCGGAGACACATTCAGAGAGAAGAAAGAACATCCGTAAAAAGAAATTATATGAGACAGAAGATGAATCTCTTCAAGACATTGAACCAATCGAGGTAATATGTTGTATAAATTTGTATGTATTATTGTAGTGGGCTTGATCAATGCATAAATTATTATTTTGAATGCTTCCAGATTCCAAGCACGCCGTCAGTATCGACGAGTACTCGCAGTTTAAGATCCAGACGAAGATGATCGACTGTAAATGAAACTGTTTTGTCGTCCTTATTACAGTATGCATTATCATAAGGAAGCCAAACAGTTTCATTAGTAATTGGCCACATGACAAGCGTAAGCTCTTTTCAAAGGAGGAGCGTCTACACAAAATCGTGGACCGTAAAAGCGAAAGCACTGATTGCCAAAATGTCGCAAGATGTTCATACGAGTTGCTGAGGATCTTCCGGCCGTTATCCTACGGAGGGCAAAGTATCGTTAAGTTCATTACTATCCTTCACCAAACGATTTGTCATCACAACATTTAACGAGATGCCCGTACAGGATCAGCTAGATTAAGAATAAAGTATGAAAACAAATCATTATCAGACACGAATAATTGTGGCGTTTAAAAACAATGCGTTGTAAAGAAAAACGTGCCTTCTGTGATATTTTATTACACAAAACTTCGTACTTTATCTGTATTATCTGTAATTTAAAGCATGTAACTAATTGTAAGATGAATATATGTATGTACCAGTATATTTGTATCTTTTAATTATTGTCCATATTAAAATAGTGTATTTCTTAAGTGCCGTGTTACTCTTTCTGTTTATCGTAGTTTAGTATTTTTCAATCTAAGACACTGCGTTGCAGTTCACCGGGCGACCAGAGACGTAGGAGTAGGAAGTAGGAGCGTCAGGACCTAAATCTTTGGTTGTCAGGAAGAACGCCGCATGAAGAAGAAGAATTAGCAGAGAATATGTACAGTTGAGTTCGATTAACAATGTATTCGGTGGCCGACACGATCTTTTTAAATTTTACCGCGAGTTTTACAGTACAAACGGAACTCGTTCATTGGCCAATTTCTCTATATCGTGTTGTTCGTTTACCGTGGGATCATTGGCTGATGCTGTTTTGCAATTACCTGTTACAGGTGACCCCTAATGGTTTTTCGAACGGTACGACGCGTCGCGAGCACGTTGTACAGTTCGGAATCAACAACAGAGGAGAACGTAAGTAAATACATTTCTTTCGAAAAATATTTAACCTAAAAATCGAAATACAAATTTCAATAAACGATGCAAAATCGAGGAAATCTAAGAAATCTATTCATTGAGAAATTGTACCGACATTGAATACATTTATATGAATATATATTTATATATATATATATATTTATATACATATCACCATTGTAATTATTATATTTTAAAATGTATGCCATTAATTATAATATAGGAATCATATACATGATGTGGAGGAACAAGATGCAGACACTCTTCAATGGTCTGTGAAACAGATTGAAGATTTCTATAAACAAAAATTGCAGCAACTTAACTGTAATAAAAGAAAACGTTCATCTATTATGGATGACAACGCTGATGATAGAAAAGACGTTGATGAATTAGAGATTCAAAACTCACATTTAACATCGAAGCTTGTGCGGCTGAAAAGTAAAATGAAGGAACTCAATCAGTCCAATCAGGCTTTAAGAGTTGAAAAAAATAAACTAACTTTCGAACTGGACTTAATAAGAAAGGATTCACACAATATGAAGGAATTATTGCATGCAGCTCAAGAAGATCTTTGCACTGATAAAGAAACAGCATGTTACGTAGAAGAATTACAATCTCAATTGTTTGCTAAACAAGAACAAGTGAAGGGGTGTGTTTAAAATTATCTATAATTATTCAATGTTATTTATGATGGTAGCATTCTATATGCATATTCTTTTCCTGTATTATAATGGTATTTTTTCAGAAATTAAAAGTATTCTTAAACGAAGCTAAGGACGAATATATCTCTGTCACTACGAAGGAAAGGGAGACAGAGTATATTATTAAAGAGCAAGAAGAAGAGTTACTGGAAAATCAAGAGGCATTAGATGATTTGAAAACTGATCTTACAAATTTGAAGATTTGTTTAACGAAGAAAACTGAAGAAGTGGTCGTGCTGGAAGAAAAATTGCAGGCTAGTCGAGTAAAAACACGTGCGAGAGGATGCATCCCGCAGGCTAGTCGAGTAAAAACACGTGCGAGAGGATGCATCCCGCAGGCTATTCGAGTAAAAACACGTGCGAGAGGATGCTTCCCGCAGGCTAGTCGAGTAGAAACACGTGCGAGAGGATTCATCCCGCAGGCTAGTCGAGTAGAAACACGTGCGAGAGGATGCATCCCGCAGGCTAGTCGAGTAGAAACACGTGCGAGAGGATGCATCACGCAGGCTAGTCGAGTAGAAACACGTGCGAGAGGATGCATCCCGCAGGCTAGTCGAGTAAAAATACGTGCGAGAGGATGCATCCCGCAGGCTAGTCGAGTAGAAACACGTGCGAGAGGGTGCATCACGCAGGCTAGTCGAGTAAAAACACGTGCGAGAGGATGCATCCCGCAGGCTAGTCGAGTAAAAGCACGTGCGAGAGGATGCTCCCCGCAGGCTAGTCGAGTAAAAACACGTGCGAGAGGATGCTCCCCGCAGGCTAGTCGAGTAGAAACACGTGCGAGAGGATGCATCACGCAGGCTAGTCGAGTAGAAACACGTGCGAGAGGATGCATCCCGCAGGCTAGTCGAGTAAAAATACGTGCGAGAGGATGCATCCCGCAGGCTAGTCGAGTAGAAACACGTGCGAGAGGGTGCATCACGCAGGCTAGTCGAGTAAAAACACGTGCGAGAGGATGCATCCCGCAGGCTAGTCGAGTAAAAGCACGTGCGAGAGGATGCTCCCCGCAGGCTAGTCGAGTAAAAACACGTGCGAGAGGATGCTCCCCGCAGGCTAGTCGAGTAAAAACACGTGCGAGAGGATGCATCCCGCAGGCTAGTCGAGTAAAAACACGTGCGAGAGGATGCATCCCGCAGGCTAGTCGAGTAAAAACACGTGCGAGAGGATGCATCCCGCAGGCTAGTCGAGTAAAAACACGTGCGAGAGGATGCATCCCGCAGGCTAGTCGAGTAGAAACACGTGCGAGAGGATGCATCACGCAGGCTAGTCGAGTAGAAACACGTGCGAGAGGATGCATCCCGCAGGCTAGTCGAGTAGAAACACGTGCGAGAGGATGCTCCCCGCAGGCTAGTCGAGTAAAAACACGTGCGAGAGGATGCATCCCGCAGGCTAGTCGAGTAGAAACACGTGCGAGAGGATGCATCCCACAGGCTAGTCGAGTAAAAACACGTGCGAGAGGATGCATCCCGCAGGCTAGTCGAGTAGAAACACGTGCGAGAGGATGCATCCCGCAGGCTAGTCGAGTTAAAACACGTGTTAGGGGATGCATCCCGCAGGCTAGTCGAGTAGAAACACGTGCGAGAGGATGCATCACGCAGGCTAGTCGAGTAGAAACACGTGCGAGAGGATGCATCCCGCAGGCTAGTCGAGTAAAAATACGTGCGAGAGGATGCATCCCGCAGGCTAGTCTAGTAGAAACACGTGCGAGAGGGTGCATCACGCAGGCTAGTCGAGTAAAAACACGTGCGAGAGGATGCATCCCGCAGGCTAGTCGAGTAAAAGCACGTGCGAGAGGATGCTCCCCGCAGGCTAGTCGAGTAAAAACACGTGCGAGAGGATGCTCCCCGCAGGCTAGTCGAGTAAAAACACGTGCGAGAGGATGCATCCCGCAGGCTAGTCGAGTAAAAACACGTGCGAGAGGATGCATCCCGCAGGCTAGTCGAGTAAAAACACGTGCGAGAGGATGCATCCCGCAGGCTAGTCGAGTAAAAACACGTGCGAGAGGATGCATCCCGCAGGCTAGTCGAGTAAAAACACGTGCGAGAGGATGCATCCCCCAGGCTAGTCGAGTAAAAACACGTGCGAGAGGATGCATCCCGCAGGCTAGTCGAGTAGAAACACGTGCGAGACGATGCATCCCGCAGGCTAGTCGAGTAAAAGCACGTGCGAGAGGATGCTCCCCGCAGGCTAGTCGAGTAAAAACACGTGCGAGAGGATGCATCCCGCAGGCTAGTCGAGTACAAACACGTGCGAGAGGATGCATCCCGCAGGCTAGTCGAGTAGAAACACGTGCGAGACGATGCATCCCGCAGGCTAGTCGAGTAAAAGCACGTGCGAGAGGATGCTCCCCGCAGGCTAGTCGAGTAAAAACACGTGCGAGAGGATGCATCCCGCAGGCTAGTCGAGTAGAAACACGTGCGAGAGGATGCATCCCGCAGGCTAGTCGAGTAAAAACACGTGCGAGAGGATGCATCCCGCAGGCTAGTCGAGTAGAAACACGTGCGAGAGGATGCATCCCGCAGGCTAGTCGAGTTAAAACACGTGTTAGGGGATGCATCCCGCAGGCTAGTCGAGTAAAAACACGTGCGAGAGGATGCATCCCGCAGGCTAGTCGAGTAAAAACACGTGCGAGAGGATGCATCCCGCAGGCTAGTCGAGTAGAAACACGTGCGAGAGGATGCATCCCGCAGGCTAGTCGAGTAAAAGCACGTGCGAGAGGATGCTCCCCGCAGGCTAGTCGAGTAAAAACACGTGCCAGAGGATGCATCCCGCAGGCTAGTCGAGTAGAAACACGTGCGAGACGATGCATCCCGCAGGCTAGTCGAGTAAAAGCACGTGCGAGAGGATGCTCCCCGCAGGCTAGTCGAGTAAAAACACGTGCGAGAGGATGCATCCCGCAGGCTAGTCGAGTACAAACACGTGCGAGAGGATGCATCCCGCAGGCTAGTCGAGTAGAAACACGTGCGAGACGATGCATCCCGCAGGCTAGTCGAGTAAAAGCACGTGCGAGAGGATGCTCCCCGCAGGCTAGTCGAGTAAAAACACGTGCGAGAGGATGCATCCCGCAGGCTAGTCGAGTAGAAACACGTGCGAGAGGATGCATCCCGCAGGCTAGTCGAGTAAAAACACGTGCGAGAGGATGCATCCCGCAGGCTAGTCGAGTAGAAACACGTGCGAGAGGATGCATCCCGCAGGCTAGTCGAGTTAAAACACGTGTTAGGGGATGCATCCCGCAGGCTAGTCGAGTAAAAACACGTGCGAGAGGATGCATCCCGCAGGCTAGTCGAGTAAAAACACGTGCGAGAGGATGCATCCCGCAGGCTAGTCGAGTAGAAACACGTGCGAGAGGATGCATCCCGCAGGCTAGTCGAGTAAAAGCACGTGCGAGAGGATGCTCCCCGCAGGCTAGTCGAGTAAAAACACGTGCCAGAGGATGCATCCCGCAGGCTAGTAGAGTAAAAACACGTGCGAGAGGATGCATCCCGCAGGCTAGTCGAGTAAAAACACGTGCGAGAGGATGCATCCCGCAGGCTAGTCGAGTAGAAACACGTGCGAGAGGATGCATCCCGCAGGCTAGTCGAGTAAAAACACGTGCGAGAGGATGCATCCCGCAGGCTAGTCGAGTAAAAACACGTGCGAGAGGATGCATCCCGCAGGCTAGTCGAGTAAAAACACGTGCGAGAGGATGCATCCCGCAGGCTAGTCGAGTAAAAACACGTGCGAGAGGATGCATCTCCCAGGCTAGTCGAGTAAAAACACGTGCGAGAGGATGCATCCCGCAGGCTAGTCGAGTAGAAACACGTGCGAGACGATGCATCCCGCAGGCTAGTCGAGTAAAAACACGTGCGAGAGGATGCATCCCGCAGGCTAGTCGAGTAAAAACACGTGTGAGAGGATGCATTCCGCAGGCTAGTCGAGTAATAACACGTGCGAGAGGATGCATCCCGCAGGCTAGTCGAGTAGAAACACGTGCGAGAGGATGCATCCCGCTGGCTAGTCGAGTAGAAACACGTGCGAGAGGATGCATCACGCAGGCTAGTCGAGTAAAAGCACGTGCGAGAGGATGCATCCCGCAGGCTAGTCGAGTAAAAGCACGTGCGAGAGGATGCTCCCCGCAGGCTAGTCGAGTAAAAACACGTGCGAGAGGATGCATCCCGCAGGCTAGTCGAGTAGAAACACGTGCGAAAGGATGCATCCCGCAGGCTAGTCGAGTAGAAACACGTGCGAGAGGATGCATCCCGCAGGCTAGTCGAGTAAAAACACGTGCGAGAGGATGCATCCCGCTGGCAAGTCGAGTAAAAACACGTGCGAGAGAATGCATCCCGCAGGCTAGTCGAGTAAAAACACGTGCGAGAGGATGCATCCCGCAGGCTAGTCGAGTAGAAACACGTGCGAGAGGATGCATCCCGCAGGCTAGTCGAGTAAAAACACGTGCGAGAGGATGCATCCCGCAGGCTAGTCGAGTAAAAACACGTGCGAGAGGATGCATCCCGCAGGCTAGTCGAGTAAAAACACGTGCGAGAGGATGCATCCCGCAGGCTAGTCGAGTAAAAACACGTGCGAGAGGATGCATCCCGCAGGCTAGTCGAGTAAAAACACGTGCGAGAGGATGCATCCCGCAGGCTAGTCGAGTAAAAACACGTGCGAGAGGATGCATCCCGCAGGCTAGTCGAGTAAAAACACGTGCGAGAGGATGCATCCCGCAGGCTAGTCGAGTAGAAACACGTGCGAGAGGATGCATCCCGCAGGCTAGTCGAGTAGAAACACGTGCGAGAGGATGCATCACGCAGGCTAGTCGAGTAGAAACACGTGCGAGAGGATGCATCCCGCAGGCTAGTCGAGTAGAAACACGTGCGAGAGGATGCATCTCGCAGGCTAGTCGAGTAAAAACACGTGCGAGAGGATGCATCCCGCAGGCTAGTCGAGTAAAAACACGTGCGAGAGGATGCATCCCGCAGGCTAGTCGAGTAGAAACACGAGCGAGAGGATGCATCCCGCAGGCTAGTCGAGTAGAAACACGCGCGAGAGGATGCATCCCGCAGGCTAGTCGAGTAAAAACACGTGCGAGAGGATGCATCCCGAAGGCTAGACGAGTAAAAACACGTGCGAGAGGATGCATCCCGCAGGCTAGTCGAGTAAAAACACGTGCGAGAGGATGCATCCCGCAGGCTAGTCGAGTAAAAACACGTGCGAGAGGATGCATCCCGCAGGCTAGTCGAGTAAAAGCACGTGCGAGAGGATGCATCCCGCAGGCTAGTCGTGTAAAAGCACGTGCGAGAGGATGCTCCCCGCAGGCTAGTCGAGTAAAAACACATGCGAGAGGATGCTCCCCGCAGGCTAGTCGAGTAAAAACACGTGCGAGAGGATGCATCCCGCAGGCTAGTCGAGTAAAAGCACGTGCGAGAGGATGCTCCCCGCAGGCTAGTCGAGTAAAAACACGTGCGAGAGGATGCTCCCCGCAGGCTAGTCGAGTAAAAACACGTGCGAGAGGATGCATCCCGCAGGCTAGTCGAGTAAAAGCACGAGCGAGAGGATGCTCCCCGCAGGCTAGTCGAGGAAAAACACGTGCGCGAGGATGCTCCCCGCAGGCTAGTCGAGTAAAAACTCGTGCGAGAGGATGCATCCCGCAGGCTAGTCGAGTAAAAACACGTGCGAGAGGATGCATCCCGAAGGCTAGACGAGTAAAAACACGTGCGAGAGGATGCATCCCGCAGGCTAGTCGAGTAAAAACACGTGCGAGAGGATGCATCCCGCAGGCTAGTCGAGTAAAAACACGTGCGAGAGGATGCATCCCGCAGGCTAGTCGAGTAAAAACACGTGCGAGAGGATGCATCCCGCAGGCTAGTCGAGTAGAAACACGTGCGCGAGGATGCATCTCGCAGGCTAGTCGAGTAGAAACACGTGCGAGAGGATGCATCACGCAGGCTAGTCGAGTAGAAACACGTGCGAGAGGATTCATCCCGCAGGCTAGTCGAGTAGAAACACGTGCGAGAGGATGCATCCCGCAGGCTAGTCGAGTAGAAACACGTGCGAGAGGATGCATCACGCAGGCTAGTCGAGTAGAAACACGTGCGAGAGGATGCATCCCGCAGGCTAGTCGAGTAAAAACACGTGCGAGAGGATGCATCCCGCAGGCTAGTCGAGTAAAAACACGTGCGAGAGGATGCATCCCGCAGGCTAGTCGAGTAGAAACACGTGCGAGACGATGCATCCCGCAGGCTAGTCGAGTAAAAACACGTGCGAGAGGATGCATCCCGCAGGCTAGTCGAGTAAAAACCCGTGCGAGAGGATGCATCCCGCAGGCTAGTCGAGTAAAAACACGTGCGAGAGGATGCATCCCGCAGGCTAGTCGAGTAAAAACACGTGCCAGAGGATGCATCCCGCAGGCTAGTAGAGTAAAAACACGTGCGAGAGGATGCATCCCGCAGGCTAGTCGAGTAAAAACACGTGCGAGAGGATGCATCCCGCAGGCTAGTCGAGTAGAAACACGTGCGAGAGGATTCATCCCGCAGGCTAGTCGAGTAAAAACACGTGCGAGAGGATGCATCCCGCAGGCTAGTCGAGTAAAAACACGTGCGAGAGGATGCATCCCGCAGGCTAGTCGAGTAAAAACACGTGCGAGAGGATGCATCCCGCAGGCTAGTCGAGTAAAAACACGTGCGAGAGGATGCATCCCCCAGGCTAGTCGAGTAAAAACACGTGCGAGAGG
Organism: Lasioglossum baleicum; assembly: GCF_051020765.1. Lineage (NCBI taxonomy): Eukaryota > Metazoa > Arthropoda > Insecta > Hymenoptera > Halictidae > Lasioglossum > Lasioglossum baleicum. Next base: position 18,384,928 of record NC_134936.1, read on the forward strand.
ATGCATCCCGCAGGCTAGTCGAGTAGAAACACGTGCGAGAGGATGCATCCCGCAGGCTAGTCGAGTAAAAACACGTGCGAGAGGATGCATCCCGCAGGCTAGTCGAGTAAAAACACGTGCGAGAGGATGCATCCCGCAGGCTAGTCGAGTAGAAACACGTGCGAGAGGATGCATCCCGCAGGCTAGTCGAGTAAAAACACGTGCGAGAGGATGCATCCCGCTGGCTAGTCGAGTAGAAACACGTGCGAGAGGATGCATCCCGCAGGCTAGTCGAGTAAAAACACGTGCGAGAGGATGCATCCCGCAGGCTAGTCGAGTAAAAACACGTGCGAGAGGATGCATCCCGCAGGCTAGTCGAGTAGAAACACGTGCGAGAGGATGCATCCCGCAGGCTAGTCGAGTAAAAACACGTGCGAGAGGATCCATCCCGCAGGCTAGTCGAGTAAAAACACGTGCGAGAGGATGCATCCCGCAGGCTAGTCGAGTAGAAACACGTGCGAGAGGATGCACCCCGCAGGCTAGTCGAGTAAAAACACGTGCGAGAGGATGCATCCCGCAGGCTAGTCGAGTAAAAACACGTGCGAGAGGATGCATCCCGCAGGCTAGTCGAGTAAAAACACGTGCGAGAGGATGCATCCCCCAGGCTAGTCGAGTAAAAACACGTGCGAGAGGATGCATCCCGCAGGCTAGTCGAGTAGAAACACGTGCGAGACGATGCATGCCGCAGGCTAGTCGAGTAAAAGCACGTGCGAGAGGATGCTCCCCGCAGGCTAGTCGAGTAAAAACACGTGCGAGAGGATGCATCCCGCAGGCTAGTCGAGTAAAAACACGTGCGAGAGGATGCATCCCGCAGGCTAGTCGAGTAGAAACACGTGCGAGACGATGCATCCCGCAGGCTAGTCGAGTAAAAGCACGTGCGAGAGGATGCTCCCCGCAGGCTAGTCGAGTAAAAACACGTGCGAGAGGATGCATCCCGCAGGCTAGTCGAGTAGAAACACGTGCGAGAGGATGCATCCCGCAGGCTAGTCGAGTAAAAACACGTGCGAGAGGATGCATCCCGCAGGCTAGTCGAGTAGAAACACGTGCGAGAGGATGCATCCCGCAGGCTAGTCGAGTTAAAACACGTGTTAGGGGATGCATCCCGCAGGCTAGTCGAGTAAAAACACGTGCGAGAGGATGCATCCCGCAGGCTAGTCGAGTAGAAACACGTGCGAGAGGATGCATCCCGCAGGCTAGTCGAGTAAAAACACGTGTTAGGGGATGCATCCCGCAGGCTAGTCGAGTAAAAACACGTGTTAGGGGATGCATCCCGCAGGCTAGTCGAGTAGAAACACGTGCGAGAGGATGCATCCCGCAGGCTAGTCGAGTAGAAACACGTGCGAGAGGATGCATCCCGCAGGCTAGTCTAGTAAAAACAAGTGCGAGAGGATGCATCCCGCAGGCTAGTCTAGTAAAAACAAGTGCGAGAGGATGCATCCCGCAGGCTAGTCGAGTAAAAACACGTGCGAGAGAATGCTTCCCGCAGGCTAGTCGAGTAAAAACACGTGTTAGGGGATGCATCCCGCAGGCTAGTCGAGTAAAAACACGTGCGAGAGGATGCATCCCGCAGGCTAGTCGAGTAGGAACACGTGCGAGAGGGTGCATCACGCAGGCTAGTCGAGTAAAAACACGTGCGAGAGGATGCATCCCGCAGGCTAGTCGAGTAAAAGCACGTGCGAGAGGATGCTCCCCGCAGGCTAGTCGAGTAAAAACACGTGCGAGAGGATGCTCCCCGCAGGCTAGTCGAGTAGAAACACGTGCGAGAGGATGCATCCCGCAGGCTAGTCGAGTAAAAACACGTGCGAGAGGATGCTCCCCGCAGGCTAGTCGAGTAAAAGCACGTGCGAGAGGATGCTCCCCGCAGGCTAGTCGAGTAAAAACACGTGCGAGAGGATGCTCCCCGCAGGCTAGTCGAGTAAAAACACGTGCGAGAGGATGCATCCCGCAGGCTAGTCGAGTAAAAACACGTGCGAGAGGATGCATCCCGCAGGCTAGTCGAGTAGAAACACGTGCGAGAGGATGCATCACGCAGGCTAGTCGAGTAGAAACACGTGCGAGAGGATGCATCCCGCAGGCTAGTCGAGTAGAAACACGTGCGAGAGGATGCATCCCGCAGGCTAGTCGAGTAGAAACACGTGCGAGAGGATGCATCCCGCAGGCTAGTCGAGTAGAAACACGTGCGAGAGGATGCATCCCGCAGGCTAGTCGAGTAAAAACACGTGCGAGAGGATGCATCCCGCAGGCTAGTCGAGTAAAAACACGTGCGAGAGGATGCATCCCGCAGGCTAGTCGAGTAGAAACACGTGCGAGAGGATGCATCCCGCAGGCTAGTCGAGTAGAAACACGTGCGAGAGGATGCATCCCGCAGGCTAGTCGAGTAAAAACACGTGCGAGAGGATGCATCCCGCAGGCTAGTCGAGTAAAAACACGTGCGAGAGGATGCATCCCGCAGGCTAGTCGAGTAAAAACACGTGCGAGAGGATGCATCCCGCAGGCTAGTCGAGTAGAAACACGTGCGAGAGGATGCATCCCGCAGGCTAGTCGAGTAAAAACACGTGCGAGAGGATGCATCCCGCAGGCTAGTCGAGTAGAAACACGTGCGAGAGGATGCATCCCGCAGGCTAGTCGAGTTAAAACACGTGTTAGGGGATGCATCCCGCAGGCTAGTCGAGTAAAAACACGTGCGAGAGGATGCATCCCGCAGGCTAGTCGAGTAAAAACACGTGCGAGAGGATGCATCCCGCAGGCTAGTCGAGTAGAAACACGTGCGAGAGGATGCATCCCGCAGGCTAGTCGAGTAAAAGCACGTGCGAGAGGATGCTCCCCGCAGGCTAGTCGAGTAAAAACACGTGCCAGAGGATGCATCCCGCAGGCTAGTAGAGTAAAAACACGTGCGAGAGGATGCATCCCGCAGGCTAGTCGAGTAAAAACACGTGCGAGAGGATGCATCCCGCAGGCTAGTCGAGTAGAAACACGTGCGAGAGGATGCATCCCGCAGGCTAGTCGAGTAAAAACACGTGCGAGAGGATGCATCCCGCAGGCTAGTCGAGTAAAAACACGTGCGAGAGGATGCATCCCGCAGGCTAGTCGAGTAAAAACACGTGCGAGAGGATGCATCCCGCAGGCTAGTCGAGTAAAAACACGTGCGAGAGGATGCATCTCCCAGGCTAGTCGAGTAAAAACACGTGCGAGAGGATGCATCCCGCAGGCTAGTCGAGTAGAAACACGTGCGAGACGATGCATCCCGCAGGCTAGTCGAGTAAAAACACGTGCGAGAGGATGCATCCCGCAGGCTAGTCGAGTAAAAACACGTGTGAGAGGATGCATTCCGCAGGCTAGTCGAGTAATAACACGTGCGAGAGGATGCATCCCGCAGGCTAGTCGAGTAGAAACACGTGCGAGAGGATGCATCCCGCTGGCTAGTCGAGTAGAAACACGTGCGAGAGGATGCATCACGCAGGCTAGTCGAGTAAAAGCACGTGCGAGAGGATGCATCCCGCAGGCTAGTCGAGTAGAAACACGTGCGAGAGGATGCATCCCGCAGGCTAGTCGAGTAAAAACACGTGTTAGGGGTTGCATCCCGCAGGCTAGTCGAGTAAAAACACGTGTTAGGGGATGCATCCCGCAGGCTAGTCGAGTAGAAACACGTGCGAGAGGATGCATCCCGCAGGCTAGTCGAGTAGAAACACGTGCGAGAGGATGCATCCCGCAGGCTAGTCTAGTAAAAACAAGTGCGAGAGGATGCATCCCGCAGGCTAGTCTAGTAAAAACAAGTGCGAGAGGATGCATCCCGCAGGCTAGTCGAGTAAAAACACGTGCGAGAGAATGCTTCCCGCAGGCTAGTCGAGTAAAAACACGTGTTAGGGGATGCATCCCGCAGGCTAGTCGAGTAAAAACACGTGCGAGAGGATGCATCCCGCAGGCTAGTCGAGTAGAAACACGTGCGAGAGGGTGCATCACGCAGGCTAGTCGAGTAAAAACACGTGCGAGAGGATGCATCCCGCAGGCTAGTCGAGTAAAAGCACGTGCGAGAGGATGCTCCCCGCAGGCTAGTCGAGTAAAAACACGTGCGAGAGGATGCTCCCCGCAGGCTAGTCGAGTAGAAACACGTGCGAGAGGATGCATCCCGCAGGCTAGTCGAGTAAAAACACGTGCCAGAGGATGCATCCCGCAGGCTAGTCGAGTAAAAACACGTGCGAGAGGATGCATCCCGCTGGCTAGTCGAGTAAAAACACGTGCGAGAGGATGCATCCCGCAGGCTAGTCGAGTAAAAACACGTGCGAGAGGATGCATCCCGCAGGCTAGTCGAGTAAAAACACGTGCGAGAGGATGCATCCCGCAGGCTAGTCGAGTAGAAACACGTGCGAGAGGATGCATCCCGCAGGCTAGTCGAGTAAAAACACGTGCGAGAGGATGCATCCCGCAGGCTAGTCGAGTAAAAACACGTGCAAGAGGATGCATCCCGCAGGCTAGTCGAGTAAAAACACGTGCGAGAGGATGCATCCCCCAGGCTAGTCGAGTAAAAACACGTGCGAGAGGATGCATCCCGCAGGCTAGTCGAGTAGAAACACGTGCGAGACGATGCATCCCGCAGGCTAGTCGAGTAAAAGCACGTGCGAGAGGATGCTCCCCGCAGGCTAGTCGAGTAATAACACGTGCGAGAGGATGCATCCCGCAGGCTAGTCGAGTAGAAACACGTGCGAGAGGATGCATCCCGCAGGCTAGTCGAGTAAAAACACGAGCGAGAGGATGCATCCCGCAGGCTAGTCGAGTAGAAACACGTGCGAGAGGATGCATCCCGCAGGCTAGTCGAGTTAAAACACGTGTTAGGGGATGCATCCCGCAGGCTAGTCGAGTAAAAACACGTGCGAGAGGATGCATCCCGCAGGCTAGTCGAGTAAAAACACGTGCGAGAGGATGCATCCCGCAGGCTAGTCGAGTAGAAACACGTGCGAGAGGATGCATCCCGCAGGCTAGTCGAGTTAAAACACGTGTTAGGGGATGCATCCCGCAGGCTAGTCGAGTAAAAACACGTGCGAGAGGATGCATCCCGCAGGCTAGTCGAGTAGAAACACGTGCGAGAGGATGCATCCCGCAGGCTAGTCGAGTAAAAACACGTGCGAGAGGATGCATCCCCCAGGCTAGTCGAGTAAAAACACGTGCGAGAGGATGCATTCCGCAGGCTAGTCGAGTAGAAACACGTGCGAGACGATGCATCCCGCAGGCTAGTCGAGTAAAAACACGTGCGAGAGGATGCATCCCGCAGGCTAGTCGAGTAGAAACACGTGCGAGAGGATGCATCCCGCTGGCTAGTCGAGTAGAAACACGTGCGAGAGGATGCATCACGCAGGCTAGTCGAGTAAAAGCACGTGCGAGAGGATGCATCCCGCAGGCTAGTCGAGTAAAATCACGTGCGAGAGGATGCATCCCGCAGGCTAGTCGAGTAAAAACACGTGCGAGAGGATGCATCCCGCAGGCTAGTCGAGTAAAAACACGTGCGAGAGGATGCATCCCGCAGGCTAGTCGAGTAAAAACACGTGCAAGAGGATGCATCCCGCAGGCTAGTCGAGTAAAAACACGTGCGAGAGGATGCATCCCCCAGGCTAGTCGAGTAAAAACACGTGCGAGAGGATGCATCCCGCAGGCTAGTCGAGTAGAAACACGTGCGAGACGATGCATCCCGCAGGCTAGTCGAGTAAAAGCACGTGCGAGAGGATGCTCCCCGCAGGCTAGTCGAGTAATAACACGTGCGAGAGGATGCATCCCGCAGGCTAGTCGAGTAGAAACACGTGCGAGAGGATGCATCCCGCAGGCTAGTCGAGTAAAAACACGTGCGAGAGGATGCATCCCGCAGGCTAGTCGAGTAGAAACACGTGCGAGAGGATGCATCCCGCAGGCTAGTCGAGTTAAAACACGTGTTAGGGGATGCATCCCGCAGGCTAGTCGAGTAAAAACACGTGCGAGAGGATGCATCCCGCAGGCTAGTCGAGTAAAAACACGTGCGAGAGGATGCATCCCGCAGGCTAGTCGAGTAGAAACACGTGCGAGAGGATGCATCCCGCAGGCTAGTCGAGTTAAAACACGTGTTAGGGGATGCATCCCGCAGGCTAGTCGAGTAAAAACACGTGCGAGAGGATGCATCCCGCAGGCTAGTCGAGTAGAAACACGTGCGAGAGGATGCATCCCGCAGGCTAGTCGAGTAAAAACACGTGCGAGAGGATGCATCCCCCAGGCTAGTCGAGTAAAAACACGTGCGAGAGGATGCATCCCGCAGGCTAGTCGAGTAGAAACACGTGCGAGACGATGCATCCCGCAGGCTAGTCGAGTAAAAACACGTGCGAGAGGATGCATCCCGCAGGCTAGTCGAGTAGAAACACGTGCGAGAGGATGCATCCCGCTGGCTAGTCGAGTAGAAACACGTGCGAGAGGATGCATCACGCAGGCTAGTCGAGTAAAAGCACGTGCGAGAGGATGCATCCCGCAGGCTAGTCGAGTAAAAGCACGTGCGAGAGGATGCTCCCCGCAGGCTAGTCGAGTAAAAACACGTGCGAGAGGATGCATCCCGCAGGCTAGTCGAGTAGAAACACGTGCGAAAGGATGCATCCCGCAGGCTAGTCGAGTAAAAACACGTGCGAGAGGATGCATCCCGCAGGCTAGTCGAGTAAAAACACGTGCGAGAGGATGCATCCCGCAGGCTAGTCGAGTAAAAACACGTGCGAGAGGATGCATCCCGCAGGCTAGTCGAGTAGAAACACGTGCGAGAGGATGCATCCCGCAGGCTAGTCGAGTAAAAACACGTGCGAGAGGATGCATCCCGCAGGCTAGTCGAGTAAAAACACGTGCGAGAGGATGCATCCCGCAGGCTAGTCGAGTAGAAACACGTGCGAGAGGATGCATCCCGCAGGCTAGTCGAGTAAAAACACGTGCGAGAGGATGCATCCCGCAGGCTAGTCGAGTAGAAACACGTGCGAGAGGATGCATCCCGCAGGCTAGTCGAGTAAAAACACGTGCGAGAGGATGCATCCCGCAGGCTAGTCGAGTAAAAACACGTGCGAGAGGATGCATCCCGCAGGCTAGTCGAGTAAAAACACGTGCGAGAGGATGCATCCCGCAGGCTAGTCGAGTAAAAACACGTGCGAGAGGATGCATCCCGCAGGCTAGTCGTGTAAAAACACGTGCGAGAGGATGCATCCCCCAGGCTACTCGAGTAAAAACACGTGCGAGAGGATGCATCCCGCAGGCTAGTCGAGTAGAAACACGTGCGAGACGATGCATCCCGCAGGCTAGTCGAGTAGAAACACGTGCGAGAGGATGCATCCCGCTGGCTAGTCGAGTAGAAACACGTGCGAGAGGATGCATCACGCAGGCTAGTCGAGTAAAAGCACGTGCGAGAGGATGCATCCCGCAGGCTAGTCGAGTAAAAGCACGTGCGAGAGGATGCTCCCCGCAGGCTAGTCGAGTAAAAACACGTGCGAGAGGATGCATCCCGCAGGCTAGTCGAGTAGAAACACGTGCGCGAGGATGCATCTCGCAGGCTAGTCGAGTAGAAACACGTGCGAGAGGATGCATCACGCAGGCTAGTCGAGTAGAAACACGTGCGAGAGGATTCATCCCGCAGGCTAGTCGAGTAGAAACACGTGCGAGAGGATGCATCCCGCAGGCTAGTCGAGTAGAAACACGTGCGAGAGGATGCATCACGCAGGCTAGTCGAGTAGAAACACGTGCGAGAGGATGCATTCCGCAGGCTAGTCGAGTAGAAACACGTGCGAGACGATGCATCCCGCAGGCTAGTCGAGTAAAAACACGTGCGAGAGGATGCATCCCGCAGGCTAGTCGAGTAGAAACACGTGCGAGAGGATGCATCCCGCTGGCTAGTCGAGTAGAAACACGTGCGAGAGGATGCATCACGCAGGCTAGTCGAGTAAAAGCACGTGCGAGAGGATGCATCCCGCAGGCTAGTCGAGTAAAATCACGTGCGAGAGGATGCATCCCGCAGGCTAGTCGAGTAAAAACACGTGCGAGAGGATGCATCCCGCAGGCTAGTCGAGTAAAAGCACGTGCGAGAGGATGCTCCCCGCAGGCTAGTCGAGTAAAAACACGTGCGAGAGGATGCATCCCGCAGGCTAGTCGAGTAGAAACACGTGCGCGAGGATGCATCTCGCAGGCTAGTCGAGTAGAAACACGGGCGAGAGGATGCATCACGCAGGCTAGTCGAGTAGAAACACGTGCGAGAGGATTCATCCCGCAGGCTAGTCGAGTAGAAACACGTGCGAGAGGATGCATCCCGCAGGCTAGTCGAGTAAAAACACGTGCGAGAGGATGCATCCCCCAGGCTAGTCGAGTAAAAACACGTGCGAGAGGATGCATTCCGCAGGCTAGTCGAGTAGAAACACGTGCGAGACGATGCATCCCGCAGGCTAGTCGAGTAAAAACACGTGCGAGAGGATGCATCCCGCAGGCTAGTCGAGTAGAAACACGTGCGAGAGGATGCATCCCGCTGGCTAGTCGAGTAGAAACACGTGCGAGAGGATGCATCACGCAGGCTAGTCGAGTAAAAGCACGTGCGAGAGGATGCATCCCGCAGGCTAGTCGAGTAAAATCACGTGCGAGAGGATGCATCCCGCAGGCTAGTCGAGTAAAAACACGTGCGAGAGGATGCATCCCGCAGGCTAGTCGAGTAAAAACACGTGCGAGAGGATGCATCCCGCAGGCTAGTCGAGTAAAAACACGTGCAAGAGGATGCATCCCGCAGGCTAGTCGAGTAAAAACACGTGCGAGAGGATGCATCCCCCAGGCTAGTCGAGTAAAAACACGTGCGAGAGGATGCATCCCGCAGGCTAGTCGAGTAGAAACACGTGCGAGACGATGCATCCCGCAGGCTAGTCGAGTAAAAGCACGTGCGAGAGGATGCTCCCCGCAGGCTAGTCGAGTAATAACACGTGCGAGAGGATGCATCCCGCAGGCTAGTCGAGTAGAAACACGTGCGAGAGGATGCATCCCGCAGGCTAGTCGAGTAAAAACACGTGCGAGAGGATGCATCCCGCAGGCTAGTCGAGTAGAAACACGTGCGAGAGGATGCATCCCGCAGGCTAGTCGAGTTAAAACACGTGTTAGGGGATGCATCCCGCAGGCTAGTCGAGTAAAAACACGTGCGAGAGGATGCATCCCGCAGGCTAGTCGAGTAAAAACACGTGCGAGAGGATGCATCCCGCAGGCTAGTCGAGTAGAAACACGTGCGAGAGGATGCATCCCGCAGGCTAGTCGAGTTAAAACACGTGTTAGGGGATGCATCCCGCAGGCTAGTCGAGTAAAAACACGTGCGAGAGGATGCATCCCGCAGGCTAGTCGAGTAGAAACACGTGCGAGAGGATGCATCCCGCAGGCTAGTCGAGTAAAAACACGTGCGAGAGGATGCATCCCCCAGGCTAGTCGAGTAAAAACACGTGCGAGAGGATGCATCCCGCAGGCTAGTCGAGTAGAAACACGTGCGAGACGATGCATCCCGCAGGCTAGTCGAGTAAAAACACGTGCGAGAGGATGCATCCCGCAGGCTAGTCGAGTAGAAACACGTGCGAGAGGATGCATCCCGCTGGCTAGTCGAGTAGAAACACGTGCGAGAGGATGCATCACGCAGGCTAGTCGAGTAAAAGCACGTGCGAGAGGATGCATCCCGCAGGCTAGTCGAGTAAAAGCACGTGCGAGAGGATGCTCCCCGCAGGCTAGTCGAGTAAAAACACGTGCGAGAGGATGCATCCCGCAGGCTAGTCGAGTAGAAACACGTGCGAAAGGATGCATCCCGCAGGCTAGTCGAGTAAAAACACGTGCGAGAGGATGCATCCCGCAGGCTAGTCGAGTAAAAACACGTGCGAGAGGATGCATCCCGCAGGCTAGTCGAGTAAAAACACGTGCGAGAGGATGCATCCCGCAGGCTAGTCGAGTAGAAACACGTGCGAGAGGATGCATCCCGCAGGCTAGTCGAGTAAAAACACGTGCGAGAGGATGCATCCCGCAGGCTAGTCGAGTAAAAACACGTGCGAGAGGATGCATCCCGCAGGCTAGTCGAGTAGAAACACGTGCGAGAGGATGCATCCCGCAGGCTAGTCGAGTAAAAACACGTGCGAGAGGATGCATCCCGCAGGCTAGTCGAGTAGAAACACGTGCGAGAGGATGCATCCCGCAGGCTAGTCGAGTAAAAACACGTGCGAGAGGATGCATCCCGCAGGCTAGTCGAGTAAAAACACGTGCGAGAGGATGCATCCCGCAGGCTAGTCGAGTAAAAACACGTGCGAGAGGATGCATCCCGCAGGCTAGTCGAGTAAAAACACGTGCGAGAGGATGCATCCCGCAGGCTAGTCGTGTAAAAACACGTGCGAGAGGATGCATCCCCCAGGCTACTCGAGTAAAAACACGTGCGAGAGGATGCATCCCGCAGGCTAGTCGAGTAGAAACACGTGCGAGACGATGCATCCCGCAGGCTAGTCGAGTAGAAACACGTGCGAGAGGATGCATCCCGCTGGCTAGTCGAGTAGAAACACGTGCGAGAGGATGCATCACGCAGGCTAGTCGAGTAAAAGCACGTGCGAGAGGATGCATCCCGCAGGCTAGTCGAGTAAAAGCACGTGCGAGAGGATGCTCCCCGCAGGCTAGTCGAGTAAAAACACGTGCGAGAGGATGCATCCCGCAGGCTAGTCGAGTAGAAACACGTGCGCGAGGATGCATCTCGCAGGCTAGTCGAGTAGAAACACGTGCGAGAGGATGCATCACGCAGGCTAGTCGAGTAGAAACACGTGCGAGAGGATTCATCCCGCAGGCTAGTCGAGTAGAAACACGTGCGAGAGGATGCATCCCGCAGGCTAGTCGAGTAGAAACACGTGCGAGAGGATGCATCACGCAGGCTAGTCGAGTAGAAACACGTGCGAGAGGATGCATCCCGCAGGCTAGTCGAGTAAAAACACGTGCGAGATGATGCATCCCGCAGGCTAGTCGAGTAAAAACACGTGCGAGAGGATGCATCCCGCAGGCTAGTCGAGTAGAAACACGTGCGAGACGATGCATCCCGCAGGCTAGTCGAGTAAAAACACGTGCGAGAGGATGCATCCCGCAGGCTAGTCGAGTAAAAACCCGTGCGAGAGGATGCATCCCGCAGGCTAGTCGAGTAAAAACACGTGCGAGAGGATGCATCCCGCAGGCTAGTCGAGTAAAAACACGTGCCAGAGGATGCATCCCGCAGGCTAGTAGAGTAAAAACACGTGCGAGAGGATGCATCCCGCAGGCTAGTCGAGTAAAAACACGTGCGAGAGGATGCATCCCGCAGGCTAGTCGAGTAGAAACACGTGCGAGAGGATTCATCCCGCAGGCTAGTCGAGTAAAAACACGTGCGAGAGGATGCATCCCGCAGGCTAGTCGAGTAGAAACACGTGCGAGAGGATGCATCACGCAGGCTAGTCGAGTAGAAACACGTGCGAGAGGATGCATCCCGCAGGCTAGTCGAGTAGAAACACGTGCGAGAGGATGCATCCCGCAGGCTAGTCGAGTAGAAACACGTGCGAGAGGATGCATCCCGCAGGCTAGTCGAGTAGAAACACGTGCGAGAGGATGCATCCCGCAGGCTAGTCGAGTAAAAACACGTGCGAGAGGATGCATCCCGCAGGCTAGTCGAGTAAAAACACGTGCGAGAGGATGCATCCCGCAGGCTAGTCGAGTAGAAACACGTGCGAGAGGATGCATCCCGCAGGCTAGTCGAGTAAAAACACGTGCGAGAGGATGCATCCCGCTGGCTAGTCGAGTAGAAACACGTGCGAGAGGATGCATCCCGCAGGCTAGTCGAGTAAAAACACGTGCGAGAGGATGCATCCCGCAGGCTAGTCGAGTAAAAACACGTGCGAGAGGATGCATCCCGCAGGCTAGTCGAGTAGAAACACGTGCGAGAGGATGCATCCCGCAGGCTAGTCGAGTAAAAACACGTGCGAGAGGATGCATCCCGCAGGCTAGTCGAGTAAAAACACGTGCGAGAGGATGCATCCCGCAGGCTAGTCGAGTAGAAACACGTGCGAGAGGATGCATCCCGCAGGCTAGTCGAGTTAAAACACGTGTTAGGGGATGCATCCCGCAGGCTAGTCGAGTAAAAACACGTGCGAGAGGATGCATCCCGCAGGCTAGTCGAGTAGAAACACGTGCGAGAGGATGCATCCCGCAGGCTAGTCGAGTAAAAACACGTGCGAGAGGATGCATCCCCCAGGCTAGTCGAGTAAAAACACGTGCGAGAGGATGCATCCCGCAGGCTAGTCGAGTAGAAACACGTGCGAGACGATGCATCCCGCAGGCTAGTCGAGTAAAAACACGTGCGAGAGGATGCATCCCGCAGGCTAGTCGAGTAGAAACACGTGCGAGAGGATGCATCCCGCTGGCTAGTCGAGTAGAAACACGTGCGAGAGGATGCATCACGCAGGCTAGTCGAGTAAAAACACGTGCGAGAGGATGCATCCCGCAGGCTAGTCGAGTTAAAACACGTGTTAGGGGATGCATCCCGCAGGCTAGTCGAGTAAAAACACGTGCGAGAGGATGCATCCCGCAGGCTAGTCGAGTAAAAACACGTGCGAGAGGATGCATCCCGCAGGCTAGTCGAGTAGAAACACGTGCGAGAGGATGCATCCCGCAGGCTAGTCGAGTTAAAACACGTGCGAGAGGATGCATCCCGCAGGCTAGTCGAGTAAAAACACGTGCGAGAGGATGCATCCCGCAGGCTAGTCGAGTAAAAACACGTGCGAGAGGATGCATCCCGCAGGCTAGTCGAGTAGAAACACGTGCGAGAGGATGCATCCCGCAGGCTAGTCGAGTAAAAACACGTGCGAGAGGATGCATCCCGCAGGCTAGTCGAGTAAAAACACGTGCGAGAGGATGCATCCCGCAGGCTAGTCGAGTAAAAACACGTGCGAGAGGATGCATCCCGCAGGCTAGTCGAGTAGAAACACGTGCGAGAGGATGCATCCCGCAGGCTAGTCGAGTAGAAACACGTGCGAGAGGATGCATCCCGCAGGCTAGTCGAGTAAAAACACGTGCGAGAGGATGCATCCCGCAGGCTAGTCGAGTAAAAACACGTGCGAGAGGATGCATCCCGCAGGCTAGTCGAGTAAAAACACGTGCGAGAGGATGCATCCCGCAGGCTAGTCGAGTAAAAACACGTGCGAGAGGATGCATCCCGCAGGCTAGTCGAGTAGAAACACGTGCGAGAGGATGCATCCCGCAGGCTAGTCGAGTAGAAACACGTGCGAGAGGATGCATCACGCAGGCTAGTCGAGTAGAAACACGTGCGAGAGGATGCATCCCGCAGGCTAGTCGAGTAGAAACACGTGCGAGAGGATGCATCTCGCAGGCTAGTCGAGTGAAAAACACGTGCGATCCCAAAAAACCTGCGCATGCGCATCCCACAAAACCTGCGCATGCGCATGCCAAAAAACCTGCTCATGCGCATTTCAAAAAACCTGCGCATGCTCATCCCAAAAACCTGCGCATGCGCATCCCACAAACCGAGTGCATGCGCATCCCAAAAAACCTGCGCATGTGCATCCCAAAAAACCTGTGCATGTGCATCCCAAAAAACCTGCGCATGCGCATCCCAAAAGATCTGCACATGCGCATCCCAAAAAACCTGCGCATGCGCATGCCAAAAACACTGCGCATGCGCATGCCATAAACCTGCGCATGCGCTTGCCAAAAAACCTGCGCATGCGCATCCCAAAAAATCTGAGCATGCGCATCCCAAAAAACCTGCGCATGCGCATCCTAAAAAAACCTGCGCATGCGCATTTAAAAAAACCTGCGCATGCGCATCCCAAAAAATCTGCGCATGCGCATCCCAAAGAACCTGCGCATGCGCATCCCAAAAAACCTGCGCATGCGCATCCAAAAAACCTGCGCATGCGCATCCTACATAACCAGCGCATGCGCATCCCACAAAACCTGCGCATGCGCATCCGAAAAAACCTGCGCATGCGCATCCCAAAAAACCTACGCATGCGCATTTAAAAAAACGTGCGCATGCGCATCCCAAAAAACCTGCGCATGCGCATTTCAAAAAACCTGCGCATGCGCATCTCAAAAACAAGCTTCTCAGCCTCATGGCTAGGATCAAAGTGCTGTAGTGAAAACACGTGTTAGGAGATGCATTCTATGGGTTAGGTTAGTCAAAACACGTGTTAGGAGATGCATTCTATGGGTTATGTTAGCGAAAACACGTGTTTTCGCTCACCTAATCTGCGGAATGCATCCTCTCACACGTGTTTTCGCTCACCTAACCTGCGGAATGCATCCTCTCATAGGTGTTTTCGCTCACCTAACATGCGGAATGAATGCATTGTTTTAAACACAAACTGCTCGGGCGCATCCCACAAAACCAGCGCATGCGCATCCCACAAAACCTGCGCATGCGCATTTCAAAAAACCTGCGCATGCGCATCCTAAAAGAACCTGCGCATGCGCATGCCAAAAACCTGCGCATGCGCATTTCAAAAAACCTGCGCATGCGCATCCTAAAAGAACCTGCGCATGCGCATGCCAAAAACCTGCGCATGCGCATTTCAAAAAACCTGCGCATGCGCATCTCAAAAAACCTGCGCATGCGCATCCAAAAAAACCTGCGCATGCGCATCCTAAAAAACCTGCGCATGCGCATGCCAAAAAACCTGCGCATGCGCATCTCAAAAAACCTGCGTACGCGCATCCCAAAAAACCTGCGCATGCGCATCCTAAAAAAACCTGCGCATGCGCATCCCAAAAAACCTGCGCATGCGCATCCCAAAAAACCCTGCGCATGCGCATGCCAAAAAACCTGCGCATGCGCATCCCAAAAAACCTGCGCATGCGCATTCCAAAAAATCTGTGTATGCGCATTCCAAAAAACCTGCGCATGTCAAAAAACCTGTGCAGGGGTTAGAGTTAGGGGTTAGTGTGAGTGTTAGTGTGTTGTGAGAGTGTTTTTGAGAGGTTAGTTTAGCGTTAGTGTGTTGTGAGAGTGTTTTTGAGAGGTTAGTTTAGCGTTAGTGTGTTGTGAGAGTGTTTTTGAGAGGTTAGTTTAGCGTTAGTGTGTTGTGAGAGTGTTTTTGAGAGGTTAGTTTAGCGTTAGTGTGTTGTGAGAGTGTTTTTGAGAGGTTAGTTTAGCGTTAGTGTGTTGTGAGAGTGTTTTTGAGAGGTTAGTTTAGCGTTAGTGTGTTGTGAGAGTGTTTTTGAGAGGTTAGTTTAGCGTTAGTGTGTTGTGAGAGTGTTTTTGAGAGGTTAGTTTAGCGTTAGTGTGTTGTGAGAGTGTTTTTGAGAGGTTAGTTTAGCGTTAGTGTGTTGTGAGAGTGTTTTTGAGAGGTTAGTTTAGCGTTAGTGTGTTGTGAGAGTGTTTTTGAGAGGTTAGTTTAGCGTTAGTGTGTTGTGAGAGTGTTTTTGAGAGGTTAGTTTAGCGTTAGTGTGTTGTGAGAGTGTTTTTGAGAGGTTAGTTTAGCGTTAGTGTGTTGTGAGAGTGTTTTTGAGAGGTTAGTTTAGCGTTAGTGTGTTGTGAGAGTGTTTTTGAGAGGTTAGTTTAGCGTTAGTGTGTTGTGAGAGTGTTTTTGAGAGGTTAGTTTAGCGTTAGTGTGTTGTGAGAGTGTTTTTGAGAGGTTAGTTTAGCGTTAGTGTGTTGTGAGAGTGTTTTTGAGAGGTTAGTTTAGCGTTAGTGTGTTGTGAGAGTGTTTTTGAGAGGTTAGTTTAGCGTTAGTGTGTTGTGAGAGTGTTTTTGAGAGGTTAGTTTAGCGTTAGTGTGTTGTGAGAGTGTTTTTGAGAGGTTAGTTTAGCGTTAGGTTAGGTTAGGTTAGGTTAGGTTAGGTTAGGTTAGGTTAGGTTAGGTTAGGTTAGGTTAGGTTAGGTTAGGTTAGGTTAGGTTAGGTTAGGTTAGGTTAGGTTAGGTTAGGTTAGGTTAGGTTAGGTTAGGTTAGGTTAGGTTAGGTTAGGTTAGGTTAGGTTAGGTTAGGTTAGGTTAGGTTAGGTTAGGTTAGGTTAGGTTAGGTTAGGTTAGGTTAGGTTAGGTTAGGTTAGGTTAGGTTAGGTTAGGTTAGGTTAGGTTAGGTTAGGTTAGGTTAGGTTAGGTTAGGTTAGGTTAGGTTAGGTTAGGTTAGGTTAGGTTAGGTTAGGTTAGGTTAGGTTAGGTTAGGGTTAGGTTAGGTTAGGTTAGGTTAGGTTAGGTTAGGTTAGGTTAGGTTAGGTTAGGTTAGGTTAGGTTAGGTTAGGTTAGGTTAGGTTAGGTTAGGTTAGGTTAGGTTAGGTTAGGTTAGGTTAGGTTAGGTTAGGTTA